>NC_047115.1:19595176-19767676 GCF_902500255.1 Thalassophryne amazonica | reverse complement strand
GGAAGCAGTTGTCGCTGACACAGCATGACGGAGCCCACAGAAAGACAGGGAGACCCCAAGATTATCTAACAGCTTGGCGAGGCCCAGATGGCACCATCATGGCCCAGAACCCACTCTCCCGCCTCATTTTGACTGACATTACCTAGCCAATTACAGTGCCTTCTGCATGCTGTCAAGCCAATTCGTTTTCCCGCCCAGCAAAAGGAAGCCAATTAAATTTTTGTCAGTGTGACAACAACTGTCCAGTTGAATTCATTTCTCTCCTACACTTGTCTTGTGTTGCCAAAGGTTTGGAAACAAGACAGACACTTACAGGAAAGATGCCTATCAGTTTCAGACCCTCGCGGCTGTGCATCAGGTCTTCCCTTCTGGTCTCATATGTAATTTCACAGTAGGGCTGGATTCTCATCATCTACTTTCTATACATTGTCAGTGTGAGGCACTTTGACAGCAATCAAGCATCAACTCCACCAACTCTTCAGTTAATGAATAACCTGCCCTATACTACTAACTGAGCTACATTCGCCCTCATGAGTACAGTGTAAGATTCCATATTGTATTTTAAAGGTATAAAGCCCCCTCAGTGGTGATTATGGGGTGAACCTTCACAGATACACCAAGTGTGGTGAGGATCTGATGTAACACCTCAGTAGTGGAACAAACAAGCAGTCCTTAAATTATATGTCCTCAAGTTTCCACATTTTGATTGATGCTAATCCAAGAGCTTTGTGAATGGGTTGTATAGGTTTTTTTTTTTTTTTTTTTTTACTTTTTTCTGGATTCATGGCTTGTTTATTACATCTACTTGACTCACAGCTCTTTTTGAACTGAAATCTCTTTCTTTGTTTTTTCCTCTTCTGTCTGTCCCATCTTTATTATTCACTTTTATTCTTTTCCCACTTTCTGTCATCCCTTATTCCCATCATGTGTCAGTACCCTCTTCTTTATGCTTTTTCAGGTGTTCTCTCATCTCTATTCCTGCTGGTTTTTCTCTTTTACCTTTTGGCTGGTGTACTGTCCGTACCTTACCTCCCTTTGGTCCGTCTTCTCTTTGCACAGCAAGTTCCAGCCTTTGATGGCTTTCTGTGAACCTTGTTACAGGAGACATATTTGGTTTCCAGCTGGACTAAAGTAAGGAGGCAGGCAGGTCTGCTGCTGGGATGCTGGTCTGTTTGGTTACCTGCTGCTAACTGGGCTGTGGGGTTCTGGTTCCAAGTATAAAGTCATGCCTCACTCATCCCCTTCTTTGTCTTATTCTGTTCTCTCTCTCTTTATGTCAATAAAAGGAAGGATGTGTATCAAGTCAGACAGGAAATGGCAGCTGTGACCTTAAGGGGACAAAACTTTAATAAGGCCTCAATAATGTGAGGCACCCGATACCGTAGAAACAATGACACGTGAAATCCCAGAGGAACAATTTAAGGTTGGGTTGGGTACAACTTGTTTCTTGGCCATTAACAAACAGGATAATATCTAATATAGTTAAATGGATGCATTCTCAGAATTAGAATTTCTAGGTTACATTTAGTTCTGTGGTATAAGTAGTTGGGTTACCAATATGTAGACCCGGGGTCGATTGCTAGTCATGCTACCCTTCTGTATCTTTCAACAAGACACTTAATCTGCATTGTCTCAGTCCAGCCAGCTGTAAATGGGTACAGACTTTGGGTGGGGAAGTAATGTGCATTAGACTGTGGTGTCTTTTCCAGGGGAAGTTGTAGACTCTTATCCTCTTCACACTGCCGAATCCTGAGATAAGCACTGGCACCAGTGGGCTTCAGGGCTTTTCTAGGGCTTCTCTCCCTGTTGTACCTAGTCAGTAAGTTTCAGGAAATAGCAGGACATCATTTAACCAAGTAACAAAGTGAAAATCAGAGCTACTTCTTTGTTTTCAGTTTTAATAATGCAGGTTAACTTCACGTTTCCAGATACCTGACCGAGATATTTTCACCTGTGTCATTCCCTTATATTTGGAGTTGCATTAATCAAACATTATTGTAAATTTTCATGGTACATGTTTGGTGAAGTTTGGACAAGATGTGGAAAAAACGTGTGTGTGTGTGTGTGTGTGTGTGTGTGTGTGTGTGTGTGTATATATATATATATATATATATATATATATATATATATATATATATAGCCGCAGCCTGTGCGGTCGCAGAGGCTATGGAGGAGGACTATTGGTCGGTCTCGAAGAGATTCTGGCAAACCATGTGACGCCTCAGGAGGTAGAAGCAGCTCTCCACCAGCACTGTTTACGGTGCGGGTGGGGAGCTGTTGACTCTGACTGGGGATGTTGTCGGGCGGTGGAAGGAGTACTTCGAGGATCTCCTCAATCCCATCGTCATGTCTTCCGAAGAGGAAGCAGAGACTGGGGACTCGGAGGCGGACTCATCCATTACCCAGGCCGAACTCACCGAGGTGGTTAGAAAGCTCCTCGGTGGCAAGGCTCCTGGGGTGGATGAAAGCCGTCCTGAGTACCTTAAGTCTCTGGATGTTGTGGGACTGTCTTGGCTGACACGCCTCTGCAACATCATGTGGCGATCTGAGACAGTGCCTCTGGATTGGCAGACCGGGGTGGTGGTCCCCCTAAGAAGGGGGACCGGAGGATGTGTTCCAACTATGGGGGATCACACTCCTCAGCCTCCCCGGTAAGGTCTATTCCAGAGTACTGGAGAGGAGAATTCGACCGATCAATCAATCAATTTTTTTATATAGCGCCAAATCACAACAAACAGTTGCCCCAAGGCGCTTTATATTGTAAGGCAAGGCCATACAATAATTATGTAAATCCCCAACGGTCAAAACGACCCCCTGTGAGCAAGCACTTGGCTACAGTGGGAAGGAAAAACTCCCTTTTAACAGGAAGAAACCTCCAGCAGAACCAGGCTCAGGGAGGGGCCGATGGTTGAACCTTGGATTCAGGAGGAGCAGTGTGGTTTTCGTCCTGGTCGCGGCACACTGGACCAGCTCTACACGCTCCATCGGGTGCTCGAGGGTTCATGGGAGTTTGCCCAACCAGTCCACATGTGTTTTGTGGATCTGGAGAAGGCGTTCGACCGTGTCCCTCGGGGCACCCTGTGGGGAGTGCTCTGGGAGTACAGGGTCCTTTGCTAAGGGCTATCCGGTCCCTGTACGACCGCAGCAGGAGCTTGGTTCGCATTGCCGGTAGTAAGTCAAACCTGTTTCCAGTGCACGTTGGCCTCTGCCAGGGCTGCCCTTTGTCACCGGTTCTGTTCATTATTTTTATGGACAGAATTTCTAGGCGCAGCAAGGGTGTAGAGGGGGTCTGGTTTGGGAACCATAGAGTCTTATCTCTGCTGTTTGCGGACGATGTGGTTCTGTTGGCTTCGTCAAATCAGAACCTTCAGCGTGCACTGGGGCAGTTTTCAGCCGAATGTGAAGCGTCCGGGATGAAAATCAGCACCTCCAAATCTGAGGCCATGGTTCTCGACTGGAAAAAGGTGCTTTGCCCTCTTCAGGTCAGTGGAGTGTCCTTGCCTCAAGTGGAGGAATTTAAGTATCTCGGGGTCTTGTTCACGAGTGAGGGACGGATGGAGCGTGAGATCGATAGACGGATCGGTGCAGCATCTGCAGTGATGCGGTCGCTGTATCGGACCATCGTGGTGAAGAGAGAGCTGAGTAGGGGGGCAAAGCTCTCGATTTACCGATCGATCTACGTTCCGATCCTCACCTATGGTCATGAGATTTGGCTCATGACTGAAAGAACGAGATCGCGAGTACAAGCGGCCGAGATGAGTTTCCTCCGCAGGGTGGCTGGGCGCTCCCTTAGAGATAGGGTGAGGAGCTCGGTCACTCGGGAGGAGCTCAGAGTCGAGCCGCTGCTCCTCCACGTCAAAAGGAGTCAGTTGAGGTGGCTCGGGCATTTTTTACGGATGCCCCCTGGACGCCTCGCTGGAGAGGTGTTCCGGGCACGTCCCATTGGGAGGAGGCCCCAGGGAAGATCCAGGACACACTGGAGGGACTACATCTCTCGGCTGGCTTGGGAACGCCTTGGGGTTCCCCCGGAGGAGCTGGGGGAGGTGTGTGTGGATCGGGAGGTCTGGGCGGCTTTGCTTGAGCTGCTGCCCCCGCAACCCGACTCCGGATAAAGCGGAAGAAAATGGATGGATGGAGATATATATATATATATATATATATATATATATATATATATATATATATATATATATATATATATATATATATAGTGTTCCCTCGTTTATCGCTGGAGTTACGTTCTAAAAATAGCCCGCGATAGGTGAATTCCGCGAAGTCGCCAGTGTTATTTTTTTACAATTATTATAGATGTTTTAAGGCTGTAAAACCCCTCACTACACACATTTTCTCACTTTTCTCTCCTGTGTAAACACTGTCAAAGTTCAAACCTTAGTACAAAAATAAGTCCAGTATTATAGAATGAAACCAAAGATCAAAACCTGTTTTCAGGACCAAACATTTGTTTGAGAAATAAAAATAGAATGTTTTCCTATAAATAATTATGATGGCTTTTAGAACTAACACATTTAATTTTAACAATCAACCTACGAGGTTGGACACATAAGAAATTATTAATAGTAACTGACCAGTATGTCACAGTTCCTCTGATCGCGCCTCTTCATCGTGGCGCCACTCCGCAGCGTGTTTTTCCACTTCGGGGCAGGTGTCTTTTTCCGAGTGATATGGGTAGTTGTTGGCGCTCTTTTTTTCTTCTGATCGAGAAGATTCTTATAAACAGACACACGCAGAACACAATGCGCGTGCTTTTTCTTTGCTGCTGGAGCGCTCTGCATCAAAACAGCGAGTGTAGTCTCTGGACCCGTTGCCAGATTTTGGCTGCAACTAAGCACTGCAGACAGTTAAAAAAAAAAAAAAAAAAAAAAAGAAGCATGCAAAACTGCACTAAAAAAATCCGTGAACTGGCGAGACCGCGAAAGGTGAACCGCGATATAGCGAGGGAACACCGTACATTATAATAGCACAGTGGCCACTGTGTGCGAGTATGCTTGCATGCATGTGTATGATTCAGTTCACAGAGAAACTGGGAAGAGCTGATGTCTGCCGTTTGGTATAATTATGTATACCAAAGGATGAATGCTGTGAAAACAAAAATTTGATAGGACTATTTTTTGAGAAATTAGGAATATTTGCTAACAACAGTGAAGAATGGACGTTGTGCTGCATGCACCATAAGAGTTTGGGATTTTGTGGTTTTAAATGTTGTTATTGTGGTTCATGTTATTTTAACAGTGTTGTTGGTGTCATTGATTTATTGTGGGGGTTTTTTGTAGTTCAGTTGGTTTAGTCAGTTTAGTAAAATGTCATGTTGCTGTTACCATGAGTGGGATGTGTAGTGCATTTGATGTCTTCCGCCACTGTCTCTCTATGTGGGTGTGTAAAAATAAAAGCACCTGCTTGGGGCAGAATGCAGAAAAGCTCTGGCTTGGTTTTCGTTCTTTCGCACAGTTTGCCACAATGTATTAAAAGCGAAGTGGCGTCTCTATTTGTGCGTAACTGGGGAGGCCTGCCATTTGCCGTTTGGTATGCTTATGTATTTTGGGTCAATGATGAACGCTGTCAAAACAGAATATTGATAGGACTAATATTCTTGGAGAAACTACAGATATTAGGTAACAACAATGAACATTGATAATTACGTTGTGGACTTGCACGCCATTCCAGCAGGGTGCATTAAATCATCTGTATATTAAAAGTGAAGTGGCATGTGTGCATTTTATTTTATTTCTCTTAGATTTCTTTTTTATAGAGTGCATTGGGCCCCATACCTGGGGTCTATAGTTACATCCTAAACATTACTGGCATTGTATCTGTGCATGTGTATGCATGAGTGAGTGCATGATTTTATTTAGTAAGTTCAGTGTAAGTATATAATATAATTATAAATATGTTAAAAATACATGAATGGCACAAGAAAGTGATAAATGCTTATTTCCATTGTGGTCATTTAAAAATCAAATAAAAAAAATGGAAGTAATATTAAAATAAAATAATTATAATAATGATGATGATGATAATATTAATGACAATAGTGTGTATATGATAACAAGAACCTAAACACTTTAAAAATACATTAAGACAGTAAATTAACATAAAAAATTATGTAATTAACAGAAAATAAAAGGGTTGAGTTCTTCCTCTAAAAACTGTTAAGGTTTAAGGTTCTAAAAATATTCTGGACTAATGCGCCATTCCAACTCATTGTAGAAACTTTGCATAATTTATTACCACCCTTGAAAAAATCTCAGCTACCAATTTTACAAACACTACCTAATCTAGAGCCCATGGATCCCCATGGGCAACACGCTAGGACGTGTGTGTGTGTGTGTGTATTTGGAATAAGGCTGTAACAAAAAAAAAATGGAAAAAGTGAAGCGCTATAAATATTTTCCAGTTGCACTGTATACCAATGTGAAGCACTGTCCCCGCTGCTGTTCTGCATCGGCTTCAACCCCCTCAGCCAACTCATCACAAAGATCAGCTATGGTTATCCATTCAGGAGTTGACTAACCCTCATTCACATCCTGTACATGTATGACATCAAGCTGAATGCCAAGAATGAGCGAGACATTGACTTACTGATCTACCTCACGGGATGTCATTCGGATTGGATAAGTGTGACCGAATGGTGCCAAAGAGAGGGAAGGTGATCCGGACTGAGGGGGTGGAGTTGCCAGGAAGCAGCGGACATATAGGCCAGCTGCAAGTACCTGGGAATCCCACAAACCAATGGGATGCAGATGCAAGGTCAGCCACAGCCAAATACCTCCAAAAGATAAGACAGGTGTTGAGAAGCCAGCTCACTGGTAGGAATAAGATTCGAGCCATCAATACACAGGCCCTACCAGTCATCAGATACCCAGCTGGGATACTGAGTTGGCCACAGGAGGAGATAGATGCCACTGATGTCCGGACATGAAAACTCCTCACAATGAATGGAGGTTTCTACCAAAAGTCCAGTACCCTGAGGGAAGCTCTATGAGCAACTGAAAGAGGGAGGGCTAGGATTAGTGAGTGTCAGAGCCACAATCTAGGATGAGACGAGGAGCATCCATGAATACATCAGAAAGATGGCTCCCTGACATCAGCTGCTACAAGATTGCCTCAGGCACGTGAAGACAGTGATAAGGAACAGGAGGAGGTGATATCATGGAAAACCAAGCCCCTCCATGGGATCGACAGATAGATAGTGGCTGACATCAAGAGGACTAGAAAGTGGCTAGAAAAGGCCGGCCTAAAGGACAGCACAGAGGCTCGGCTCATGGCAGCACAAGAAGAAGCCCTAAAGCCTCGGTCCCACCGAATAATGAAGGCTGAAGAAGGAGCCACGCATGGGTGTGGGGTGATTATTCGAAGAATGACCCACGTTTTCATCTATCATGTATCCACTATGAAGGTGCCACTATGTGCCTCTCTGTACCCCGCATGTGCCGCGTAGCAGCCTCAAGTGAGCCACAACCGACCTGTCATTACAGCCTCAAATGGCTCGCATCAGCCATACTAAGCCACATAGTGCCATGATAACGGCATGTTAGCGCATGTTTAGGCATGAGTTTGGTCCAAACCTCCAGCCCTCCCACACCTGGTCCCTTTAAAGTGTGGGTTTTCAATTCACAGATTCACAGCAGCATTTAAAGATGTCCCTTCTTTTTTTTTCTTTTTTTTAAACGCAGTCCAAAAATAGACACTCCATCGCAGTTGTGCGCTGTGCGCCAGGCTGCTGTCCACCTGTAATGCACCAGACCAGCTAGACCCGAACCACGGGTTCCTGGAGAGCCGCCTCTGTGCTCCTCGCTGGCTCCGCGGCTCTCTGGCTTTTTTTTTTTTTTTTTTTTGGCGGGTTTAAACACACAAAACTTTGTTTATTTCTGCAAAATCGCTCTTTTGCGCGTGCGCTGCTGTTGTCCTTTCATGGACAGCCACCTCTCTGCCCTTTCTAAGTGGCTTCCTTTCCATCCGTGGCTTGCTGGCTGTATTTTTTCCCTGGCTTTTCACGTGAATCATTTTTACGTTTCATTTTTACGTGAATCCACTTTTAACTTTGTGTTCGTCCATTTATTTCTGCAAAAGCGCTCTTTTGCGCGCGCGCTGTTGTCCTTTCATGGACAGCTGCCTCTGTGCTCTTTCTTGCGGTGCCGTTCTGCATACAGAATGAGGTGGCTGTTTTATTATATACACCTGTGGATCATTTTCTATATATATATATATATATATATATTATTTCTTCCGCAGCTTACAAGTTACCATGATACAACTTTTAACTTTGTGTTATGTCTTCAAAATTGGTCTTTTGCACGCTCTCCACCTGTGTTGCCGCACAGCTCCTGCTCTTAGCTGCTCCACTGGAGTTATCTTCCATGGCTTCCACTTTCCATCCACTTTCACGCAGTCACCCAAATTTTAACTTTGTGTTCGTCCAATATTGACTGAAATAGCACTCTTTTGTGAGCTGGCGTTCTGCCTAAATGCTCGTTTGAAGCGTGATGATGAGTCACTGCCTCAGTGCGCACACACAGCGGAGCTCATGTGATCCATTAATTCCAGAAGTGATTAAAGGTATTTTCGACATCCAAGGTTTGACAGAAAATGATTAATCCGCTACAAAATAATTATTTTATATAGGGTCCAGCGCACAGAGCAGGTGGATTTGTGTGCGCAAAGGAGAGCCGCTCCAAAAATAGCCTCTCAGGTCCTGCGTCAGTGCGCACACACAGCGGAGCTCATGTGATCCATTAACAAGATATTAAATTAACATACTTTTACATACAACAGACATCAACATACAGACATACTTTTACATCTTGGAACTGTTTTATCAAGCTATAAAAAACATTAAAAATAATTACCTTAAGCTGTTCAAAATACATTCCACATGGAGCAGGAAAGAGAGGAAAAAAAAGCGTCCAGATGAAACAGTCCTCTGATTCTAGAAGTGATTAAAGGTGTTTTCAGCATCCAAGGTTTGGCAGAAAATGATTAATCCACTACAAAATATATAGAGTCCAGCGCACAGAGCAGGTGTGCGCAAGAGGAGGAGCCGCTGCAAAAATAGCCTCTCAGGTCCTGCGAAGGTGCCAGGCACATGGATAATGGACTTTTTGCAGACTCGTAAGCACCACGCAAATGCCTCTAAGCTGTCGAAGTAACTCGAACACAAACTGCGCCACGCTGTTGTTGCTAAATTTTGAACATCTTGAAATTAACGCCACGCTCAGAGAGGAGCCTCGTTAACTGAAGATAATGCCTCTAAGAACCACTCTGAGCCACTATACTGCCACGATAGCTCACGAAACAAAAAAAAAAAAAACAGGGTGCGTGGCTCCTTCTTCACTCGGTGGGACCGAGGCTTAACACCAGATCCACAGAGTCAGGAGTCTACCACATCTGACCTGCTCCAAGTTGCAGACTATACAAATGTGCCCCAGAGACAGTCCAGCACATAGTAGCAGGATGAAAGATGCAAGCTGGGACAGCGTGCACCTGAGAGGCCTAACCAAGTGTCAGGAATCGTGTACAGGAACATCTGTGCCGCATACGGATTAGAAATCCCCAAGTCCTGATGGGAGACACCACCAAAGGTAGTTGAGAACGACAAGGCTAAGGTCCTGTGGGACTTCTAATTCCAGACAGACAAGCAGCTGCAGGCCAACCAACCAGACATAGTGGTGCTTGACAAGGGAAAGAAAACTGCAGTTGTGATTGACGTGGCAATCCCAGCTGACAGCAAGATCAAAAAGAAGGAGCACAAGTACCAAGGGTTGAAGGAGCAACTGGAGCAGATGTGTAAGGCAATGTCCATAGTGGTCCCAGTGGTAATAGGGGTACTAGGAGCTGTAACCCCCAAATTAAAAGAGTAGATTCCAGGCACAACATCAGAGGTCTCTGCCCAGAAGAGTGCAGTCCTAAGAACATCTAAAATACTGCACAGAACCCTCAAACTCCAAGGCCTCTGGTATAGGACCTGAGCTCCCTGGGGGGATGGAGTGTGAGGGAGATTGTTTGTTTGTTTGTTTGTTTGTTTGATATATATAATTTTTTATTTATTTTTTTCTGAATGCCATGCTTTTGTTTTATTTCACTGTTTTCTGGTAATGCAATCACAAACCACCTTTTCTTTCTCCTTAAATGTTTTCACCTTTTACCTTATTGCTGGTACATAGACCGGGTTCCATTTTCTTCCCTGCAGGTTCTGGTCCACAAGCATTTGTAGGAAATAACTGCATTTTGTTAAGATCAGCTCACTATTAAATGAACAGTGACGGCAAGTGAAATATTTCTGTTCACCTGAAGAAAAGTGCAGCAACAGTGTTGTAAGTGTGGACTTTCACAGTTTCACTGAGAGAAATATTGTTGTGGATTTTGCCACATAAGCCACTATGTGATAGGACATTGTGCCTCTTATTTACCATGCCTCTTATTAAATCCTGGCTATTATTTTTGAAGTGACAGTATTTATAATTTTAAGTGGTATTGATTTAATCCTTCACAAAGTAAAAAAAAAAATTTTTTTTTTGACTTTTTGTCTTTCAGTTAGTGAGTAGAATTTCAATTTAATTTCATTTATATAGCACCAAATCACAACAAAATTGCCTCAAGGCACTTTACACAAGTAAGGTTTAACCTTACTAACCCCCAGAGCAACACACAGGTGACAGTGGTAAGAAAAACAAATGTATACATTTTATTCTTCTGTAATGCATCTATACTGTATCCGTTTTGCTTCCAGTATTTTTATTACACATAACTTAATTCATGGACAGCTATGGTTTGAATTCTTTGTATCTATGGATTACTTGTGTTGTTACTGACATCTAATGAAAATACCATGTCGATTGGGCACCGCAGTCTTGTTTGAGGGCGGGCGCTAAAGGGGTAAAATATGACGCATATGATGCAATTTCTCTATTTCCGGGGGGGAAAAAACACAGCATTTTCTCTTGAGTTTTTGGGCAAATTACACGCAAACAAAGTGAAAATGTAAAGAAAAAGTGACGATGCGGTAGGAAAGTGGACATGTGTTGCGGTTTGTTTATGAACCGGAACATGTTGAGGCGGTTTTGCAGGCGATAGAACGCAGCTACTCTGGTTAGCTATGTAAGCGAACACTTACCGACACGACGTCTTACATCTGCCTTGTCTTCCCTTTTTCCAGAAAAAAAACACTTTTCACGACTGCTTTGGTGATTGCAGCCGATTGCTGCTGTGTATATATTATATTATATTATAATATATATACATATTGCACTCCAGGAGCGACTGTCCCCATAATGGTCAAATCCCGCAATATCACGCAGGGCTCAAATGAGACTGCGGTGCCCTATTGCACCATTAGAAATATATTTACTGAGAAAAATGGTGAGGTGCTCAATACTTATTTTATCCACTGTATCTATTTTGTTTCAAGTTTTTTTTTTTTTTTTTTCATACTCACTATAAACTGTTTTTTGTAAATTAGGATTTCTCCTAAAATAATGCATCACATCCAACTGGAGGGAAATGGCTTTAACTCCCATCTCTGGGTACAACTGCAGATGAATGGGAAGAGGCCCTGTGGAATACACAGGACAAAGACGGAAGCAGATATGCATCCATGAGATGACAAGGAAATGAGATCACGAGAACAACATTCCAGATCCCTAGGGGTCTGTTTGTATACATCTGTTCATGTGGGAGAAAAGAATTTGTGAGAGGTGGCTGCCAAGTGCATTTGAGGGAAAAGAAGTGGCATTCTACCTGCCCCGTTTTCATAAACAAATGCTGCAACTGGAGTTAAAATTTAATATAAATTAACTCCAAAGGAATCCACCAAATTGATCCACTCCATACGGAAGTTACCAGTTTTTAATTTGAATTTCAGCTCTTCAAGCTTCCTACAATGTAAATAAGAAACATGCCTGAATGAGGTCAATTTACAATGTCGGGTGAAGCCTTTTCACACATGCAGCATGCTTGCAGGAGTTTGTCTGTAGCAGATGCAGACTCACCCGCTGGGAATGCTTCTTTTGGTTTAGGTGATGGTTGGCGCTTGGGTACAGTGTGCGGTAGGCAAAACATGCTGTAGAATTCACTCTCATCATTTCTTAAATTTGTCAAATAATTTCTGAGTTGGTCCTCAGAACTTCCCAAATCTCTTTGTGTGAAAGAACATTTTGTAGGCATCTTAATGGCGGTTCTTAAGTCTTGTATGTTTGTATTCTGGCGGAGCTCGTGGCTGAAGGGTTAAATGTTGCATGCTGCGGAATGTGGTTTACAGCATCACCGGGTTTGAAATCCTTGTCTGGGTGATTGTTTCTTCCCATCTTTGCTTCCTTATTTCCTGTCTGTCTCAGGATCCTGTAATAAAGGCTGAAAATTGCCCCAAAAATATATATTCATTTTTCTTTTCTTTTTGGGCCAGTTGCATGATAGAAATGTCACCATACTCACTTGCTTTGAATCCACCGAACGTCTGTTTGGGCTGTTCAGTCGGATATCACACAGAGATGGCAAATTAAAGTCCATTTAATGTCCAGTCCAAGTGATTTGGATGTTTTTGTTTTTTTGGACACTGTCCTTGTGGGGAAAGTCTGGACAAGTTCAGGGTGGTAGTACGTGAGTGAAAGAGGCTTTATATGTCTGCCTGCCTCGGTGCCCATCTCTGGTGCACAAACGCACACTGTTTGAACAGTACAGCTCATAGGCTCCATCCCCAACACATGGCCAGATCGAGCCTGCATTTTGTGTTTGTGCGCGTGTGCACATGGGCTTGTGCTTGGCTGCCCGTGCTGACTGTAATGTACTCTGTCATATATAGGTTAACCCTACTCCCTAACCTACCCGGCCAATAAAAACTAGAAGACTGGAGGAAAAAAGCTCAGCGGCCCCCAGCTGCAGCGCCGATTGAAAGCACCGAGTGGCTTATTGGCTGTCTGTCTGACCTGTGGTCTGTCTTGCTGGCTTTCTGGCAGTCCATCCCCAATCTGTTTGTCTGTTTAAGTCTTAGGATTGCTGTATCAGCAGGAACAGGCAGGGAGGCAATATGTGGGATTTTTGCCTTTGCATTACCATCACTAAGCCTCTCTATTTATTCGCCTGCAGAACCGCAGGAGGGTTAGCCTGTCGCGTGCTCATGTGCATCAAGGAGTAGTCAAAAACAGACAGAGCGGCGGATTGTGTGGGGTTGCCCTGGTTGTGTTATCGTGGTCACCATGTTCCTGTCTGACTCTGCTAATGGAATGTGTGACTAGAGCAATCGTTTCTTGCTGTGTCTTTGTCTCTGTCCGTCACTCACCTCATTCACTGCGTCACCGTCCTCGCCTTGACAGGATTATAGTCGCCCTTCTGATGTTTAATTAAGGGGTTAAATAGACCCCCCACCCTTTGACCAGTATTATAGAGAACATTGTGTCATTCTGAGTAGTGTGCATGTGTGACAGGGCTTATCAAAAGACCATTTAACACATTCACACTGTGGCCTTTTGGCTCACAAAGGATTTTAAATTGAGACTATCTGGGTTGTGTCTTTATGATCTGCTATTTATTAAAATAAATAAATTATGCATACCTCATTAAACACATGTAAAATTAAAGTTTTTATGGTGGTAACAGTACATCATTTTTGACCTCCTCTGTTGAGTTTTTAGTAAAATGGTTTAGACAAATGTTGTAGAATGTCTGCCCTTAAAATGGATATATCTCTGCTGTTACTATTTTAAGATGTAATAACAAATTATTTTTCCAATAACTGATTTAAAAAGATGAACCTAGTTTGCTGTTGCAGGGACACAACCCTGACTTGCATTCAGTAGGAAAGTTTTTAAATCCTTCTTCCAGCAGAAGAAAGGATTCAGTCCAGAGAGATCAGGTTTTGTGAGAAGAGCCAGAATTGCACTGTACAGTAATTAAGTATAAATGAAAAATTGTCTGTTGTCTTGCATTGCAGTTATACTAGGGGAACTACGACCACTACCTTTGCACCCCCCCCCCCCCCAGGACTAAACCAAACCAACTTTTTTAGGTTCCTTAGATGACCCCAAAACACAATCAGGATGTTCCCAAAAATAAAAACTGGCCTCAAGCCAGTTATCCAAGATGGCATCCAAGATGGCCACCAAAACAGGGTTTTTTCACTAAAACACCAATGATTTCTGTCATTATCAAGTCTATTGTTTGTTCCTACTATGTATTTTAATTATAAGGGTCTATTGGTGGCCATTTTGGACACCATTTAGAATCTTAAACCCGTGAAGGAATTTAGTTTAGGCACAAATGAGTTTGCTGTGACCTGCAATTGTCTTCCCATTGAATCTCTGTGATATTTAAGTTGTTTATATGTTGTTTAAAGGTGTTTTAGTGAAAAACCCTATTTTGGTGGCCATCTTGGATAACTGGCATGAGGCCAGTTTTTATTTTTGGGAACACCCTGGTTGTGTTTTGGGGTCATCTAAGGAACCTAAAACAGTTGGTTTGGTTTAGGTCTGGGGGGTGCAAAGGTAGTGGTCATAGTTCTGCTAGTATTACAATCCAGTTAAGTTCCATGTGTGAAAAGTCCTTAACTAGATCAATCTTAAGACATATAAGCTGCAGGAAATTAACCTGTTGTGCGAATAAAATATAGCCATTCCTATATAGAATATTGAGTCATTAAATTTTCTGCTTTTTGTCAAAGTAAAGGCATACAGAAAGTGTCACAGTGAACCGATTTAGCTGTGGGGTGCATTTCGTCTTCAGAGGTTTCTCCACTTTTCAAACAGTTGACACCCCCGGTTAATTATCCATCCATCCATTGATCGCTGTTGTAAGTTTCCCCTAATGCTCGTTACGGTTTTCCCAGAAGGAGACGATTTCACACAGACTCCTTTTAATTTTATAGAAATATGGTGATACATCAAGAATCATTGTACATTTGAAAATTGTCAGCTGGCGAATTGTAATGAAACTGTGAGGTCGATGAAGATTGATACCCGTACATTAACAGCACGCGTCCTGCTTTTTTTTTTTTTTTGCTTCATTAACTTTCAAATATGCATTTTCAGCAAACTTTTAATAATCACAACTTCCTATTCAAGCTTGCTACCAAAAAGATTGTGGTACTTTCTAATGAAAGCATGTAAAAATCAGTAAGTATTAAATGCATGAATGGCTTCTTGTTATTGCTCCTGTGACTGTAGTCATACTGCAGATATATACTCAACAAAAATATAAACGCAACACTTTTGGTTTTGCTCCCATTTTGTATGAGATGAACTCAAAGATCTAAAACTTTTTCCACATACACAATATCACCATTTCCCTCAAATATTGTTCACAAACCAGTCGAAATCTGTGATAATGAGCACTTCTCCTTTGCTGAGATAATCCATCCCACCTCACAGGTGTGCCATACCAAGATGCTGATTAGACACCATGATTAGTGCACAGGTGTGCCTTAGACTGCCCACAATAAAAGGCCACTCTGAAAGGTGCAGTTTTGTTTTATTGGGGGGGGATACCAGTCAGTATCTGGTGTGACCACCATTTGCCTCATGCAGTGCAACACATCTCCTTCACATCATCCGTGAAGAGAACACCTCTCCAACGTGCCAAACGCCAGCAAATGTGAGCATTTGCCCACTCAAGTCGGTTACGACGACGAACTGGAGCCAGGTCGAGACCCCGATGAGGACAACGAGCATGCAGATGAGCTTCCCTGAGACGGTTTCTGACAGTTTGTGCAGAAATTCTTTGGTTATGCAAACTGATTGTTTCAGCAGCTGTCCGAGTAGCTGGTCTCAGACTATCTTGAAGATGAACATGCTGGATGTGGAGGTCCTGGGCTGGTGTGGTTACACGTGGTCTGCGGTTGTGAGGCTGGTTGGATGTACTGCCAAATTCTCTGAAACGCCTTTGGAGACAGCTTATGGTAGAGAAATGAACATTCAATACACGAGCAACAGCTCTGGTTGACATTCCTGCTGTCAGCATGCCAATTGCACGCTCCCTCAAATCTTGCAACATCTGTGGCATTGTGCTGTGTGATAAAACTGCACCTTTCAGAGTGGCCTTTTATTGTGGGCAGTCTAAGGCACACCTGTGCACTAATCATGGTGTCTAATCAGCATCTTGGTATGGCACACCTGTGAGGTGGGATGGATTATCTCAGCAAAGGAGAAGTGCTCACTATCACAGATTTCGACTGGTTTGTGAACAATATTTGAGGGAAATGGTGATATTGTGTATGTGGAAAAAGTTTTAGATCTTTGAGTTCATCTCATACAAAATGGGAGCAAAACCAAAAGTGTTGCGTTTATATTTTTGTTGAGTGTATGTGGATATAACCCTGTCACTGAATGTGTTTAAAGAGAGGATTGGGTTACAAGCAGCAGTTTAGATTATTAGATTACCGTGTGTGTATGTATGTATGTGGAATGTCTTAAACGCTTTAAAACATGTTGACACCTGTGATAACATCAGTCGTCATGCATGCTTTTTTCAAAGTTCCTCGGATAACATCTAAAAAATGCAGTGCTTTTTCTCCTTCTTCTTCTTCTAATTCTACAAGACCTTTTCATTTTGATTGCGACACATCAGACCGGTGAACTCAGTGAAGCTCATGGTTAAATTTTATAGTGAGACAAACATGTTGAAACGTGAACAAGCACACGCTACTCTAAATATCAAAAACTTTTATTCAGAACCTTCCTCATGTCTGTGAGAAAATGTATCCAAGTGACTAAACAAAATGTTTGATTTGAATTGAATGATTTTTTTTTTTTTAATTTGTTGATGGATTTGTTGCAGTGTTGCAGCCAGATTTACCAGCTGCCTTTTTAACTACGTGATATACGGTTTGCAGTGTGTCTTGTTTTCTTTAACACTGTCGTGATACCAAACAGATTTGTGCCACACTCCATTATCACTCTGCTGCTAATGATTTTAGCCAAACAAACCCGTTCACTTATTCTGGGTGGAACCGAGTCAAACTGAAGCATCAATTTAAAAGCACTGCATTGACATCCAAACACTTCTTTAAAACTGTATAAAATAGACATTTCTATATCTCCTAGATTGATCAGTGATGCTTTTTGTTTTTTTTTAATGAAAATATTTGTAGAATGCTAGTACCTGGATTACTTTATTTTTTTGTAATTATGTAATGATTTTCAATTTAACCTCTCCACAGAAACCCTAAGGCCACAGTGCAGAGAACTAACAAGAAAGTGAACAATGATCCCACACTACGAATCCAGAACCTCTCCATTCTCATCAGGCAGATAAAAGCCTACTATCAGGTAAGAGTTCATTCTAATGAATGCGCTGTAAGGATTAAGAATCTAGATATGATTTATTTATTCTACTTATATAGGTGTGTGTGTGTGTGTGTGTGTGTGTGTGTGTGTGTGTGTGTGTGTGTGTGTGTGTGTGTGTGTGTGCGTGCACGCACGCACGCACGCGTGGTGCATCCGGAAAGTATTCATAGCACAGCCTTATTCCAAAATGGATGAAATTAATTTTTTCCTCAAAATTGTACACACAATACCCCATAATGACAATGTGAATTTTTTTTTTTTTTTTTTTTTTTTAGATTTTTGAAAATTTATTAAAAATAAAAAAAAACTATGAAATCTTATGTGCATAAGTATTCACAGCCTTTGCTATGAAGTTCAAAATTGAGCTCAGGTGCATCCTGTTTCCATTGATCATCCTTGAGATGTTTCTACAGCTTAATTGAAGTCCACCTGAGGTAAACTCAGTTGATTGGACATGATTTGGAAAGATACACACCTGTCTACATATAAGGTCCCACAGTTGTACACGGGAAGTTCCTGATGTGATTGCATGGTGACGATGGGCCTGACAAAGAGGGTGTCACTATGGTCAGTGGAAGATGTGTTGGCGTGGCTGCAGGAACAATATCCAACCCAAATGATCACGCTCCAAAAGCTGTCATTAAACCTGATATATCAAGTCGTGCATTACTTAGGATGTACAAGTGTAACATGTTGACATCTCCAAGAAGGTTGAAGTTTTCTTTGATGTTCTGTATTTTGATCAGTTTGTTTTGTTAAGCTTTACAAATTTATAAAAAAAACCTATGAAATCATATGTACATAAGAATTCACAGCCTTTGCTGTGAAGCTCAAAATTGAGCTCAGGTGCATCCTGTTTCCACTGATGATCCTTGAGATGTTTCTACAGCTTAATTGGAGTCCACTTGAGGTAAACTCAGTTGATTGGACATGATATGGAAAGACACACATCCTGCATATAAGGTCCCACAGTTGACAGTGCATGTCAGAGCACAAACCAAGTATGAAGTCAGAGGATTGTCTCGAGGCACAAATCTGGTGAAAGGTACAGAAACATTTTACTAGGCACGTGGAGATTAATCAGTATGAATCAGTATCTAGATACAAATGTGCACAATGCGAGTGTATCGATTGATTCAGTTGACGGGTGAAATCGTGATCGCATCACTCACTTCATGCTTGCATCGATTTTTTTGTTTGTTTGTTTGTTTGTTTGTTTTTTTGTTTTGTTTTGGGGGTTTTTTCCCCCAGGCACTTTGAATGCACCATCCCTGCTTCGTGTTTTGTTTTGAACACGGGCAGAAGCCAGAAAGCACTTTTCTACCACAAAAAACATGGACCTCAAACATTTAAATCAAGCATTTAGAGATACTTTGGCTGTTTTAAAAAAGATGGGAAACTTCACAAGACGCAGGTCGTTTGTAAAGAATGCTGTGCTGCTAAAATATACGGCCGCTGCACCTCCACTCGGATATTCCTCAGATTGTAAACCAAGCTCCAGCAAAACTCTGGTGAGAAAAGTATCTCAAATGACTTTTGCCAAGGCGGTTCTCTGTCAGTGAGTGACTTCCTTTAAGCCACTCATTGAGAGTGATGTTGTTTTACGGTGTACGGTACTGTTTAAGTTCTGACATTGTGATGAAGCAGGTTCCACTTATGAGGGAACTGATTCCTGTTCCATAATATTGAATCTGGTAAATTAGCTGCTTATAAGGAGTAAAACAAATCCTCTGCCTCTAGTAGAATCAGAAGAAGAATACCATAGTACCATACTGAATTGCAGCTTCTTATTTTCTATTTAAATTTTTTCTATAATTTCTTTGCATCATGTTGAATCGCATCGTATCGCATTGTGAAGAATGGCATTGCCATCAAATACATATCAAATTACATCGAATTGGGAACAAGGGTGAATCGTATCGCATCGTATCGTCATGTGTTGTATCACTGGTAGTGTATCAAGGTGCGTATCGAATTGTTGTCAGTGATGAGAGACACATGCCTAATTTCTACTGCTTTGAAGGTCCCAATGAGCACAGTGGCCTCCTTCATCCGTAAATGGAAGAAGTTGGGATCCACCAGGACTCTTCCTAGAGCTGGCCACCCGTCTAAACTAAGCATTTGTGGAGAAGGGCCTTAGTCAGGGAGGTAACCAACAACCCAATGGTCACTCTGTCAGCATTTCTCTGTGGAGAGAGGAGAACCTTCCAGAAGGACAACCATCTCTGCACCAATCCACCAGTCAGGCCTGTATGGTACAGTGGCCAGACGGAAGTCAGTCCTTAGTAAAAGGCACATGGCAGCCCACCTGGAGTTTGCCAAAAGGCACCTGAAGGACTCTCAGACACACGAGAAACAAAATTCTCTAGTCTGATGAGACAAATATTGAACCCTTTGACATGAATGCCAGGCGTCATGTTTGGAGGAAACTGGGGCTGAAATGATTAGTTGAGTAACTTGAATAATTCGATTACAAAAAATGTTTGAGGCAAATTTGTTGTAGTACATATGCCAGGCCTGTGTGTGGCACTGCAACGTTACCAGAAAAAAAAACAGAAGAAGACTAGAGCATAAAGTTCCGTTTACACATAGACGGTACACTCTCCCGGAAGCATCCCGGCAGAGATTTTGCCCCTTCCGGGCCGTTTTAGGGATCAAACGGCGTAGTTAACGCCGGCGCACGGGGGCGTGGTTTGGTTCCGGCTTCACCGGAAATCGTCGAAAAAATTATTCAACATGTCGAATAATTCCGGGAGTGCTCCCGGAGAAGTGGCCTGACGACAGAGACAACGCGAACAACAGCGTTTGATACTTTTTAATCGCCGTGTCATCCCGCCCCTTCCTGTAGTGGCGCAGTTTACACCGCCGTAATTGACGGCCGGCGTTGTATCCCTAACCAACGGCGTGTAAAACGGCGATAGAGCCCACATCGGCGTCCTCAAAGGTGTTTTAACCGGCGACAGAGGCAGACAAAACGGCGGCGCTAGCAGACAGTACGCTGTTCTAAACGCCACCTCCCGGTTAATAGCGTTCCAAACGGCCGATAGGCGGCGGTCAGTATAAAAACGCTAGCGCGCTGCATGCAGGCCTCTCACTCGCGGCCAGCTCCAGATATTTTTGCAGAGAAGCTCCAGTATGCCTTTTAAAATAAAATTGGCAGCGGCAATAGGACTTACCAAGAGGTCTGGTTCAGAAGCAGAGGGTAGCCCTGTGGTGGAAATGAGCAACACGTTGAGGAGGGGAAAAGGAGAGAAAAGAAAAGGCTGAGAGATGAGCTCCTTGTCACTCCCTCCCCCTGCACTGACAGCTGCTTCAGCCTATTATACTCTGAGGGCGGTGCCTATATGCAAAAGTTCCTGGAGTAACACAGGATTTGCCTGGATAAATCCAGCAGTACACAGGGTATTATCGGCGGCGGCAGAACACCGCCGTTCTCACGCGCGTCTTAACCTGCGATTGTAAAGGATAGAACTGAGTATTAAGCCCCGTTGCCTGACATGTGCCGGATGCTATGGCGTCAAAACTCCGCTTTATTTGGTGGATTTAGCGGCGTTTTAGCCGCGTATTTGCGGCTAGTACGGCGCTCAAAACACTGGCGAAATGCTCCGCCCCTTTCCACCGCAAAAACAGCCGGAACTACTGCGAACTTCGGTCTACGTACTACCCGCCGACAAAACCATCTGTGTGTAACCTGGGCTTAACAGCTAATCAAATTAGCAATGGTAGCTACCGCTTCCCAACATGACGCACAGAATAAAATAAAGCCTTTTAAGAGAAAGAAGAGCCACGTTGATCATCCGAAATAGAGTTAAGCCTGGGTCCCACCGAAGGATGAATAAGGAGCCACGCATGGGTGTGTCAGCGATTATTCAAAGAAGAATGACCCTATGAAGGTGCCTCTATGTGCCTCTCTGTACCCCGCTTGTGCCATGTAGCAGCCTTTAGTGATCCACAACCGACCTGTCATTAGAGCCTCGAATGGCTTGTATCAGCCACACTAAGCCACGTAGCGCCGTGATAGCGCCACGATAACGCCATGTTGACGCATATTTAGGCATGGGTTTGGTCCAGACCTCCAGCCCTCCCACACCTGGTCCCTTTAAAGTGTGGGTTTTCAATTCACAGATTCACAGCAGCATTTAAAGATGCCACATTTTTTAAATGCAGTCCAAAAATAGGCGCTCCAGTACAGTCCTGCGGTTGTGCGCTGTGCGCCAAGCTGCTGTCCACCTGTAATGCACCAGACCAGCTAGAACCGAACCACCAGAGCTGCCTCTGTACTCCGTCTCACTGGCTTCCTTTCCATCCATGGCTTGCTGGCTTTATTTTTTCCCTGGCTTTAAACACAGTCATTTTTTACACTGTGATCACTTTTAACTTCGTGTTCGTCCATTTATTTCTGCAAAATCGCTCTTTTGCGTGCGGTGCCGTTCTGCGTATAAAATGAGGTTGCTGTTTTAATTATGTACACCTGTGGATCACGTTCCCAAATATATATATATATATATATATATATATATATATATATATACGAGATTAGGTCTGTTAGAAAAGTATCCGACCTTTTTATTTTTTTCAAAAACCTGATGGATTCGAATCACGTGTGCTTGCATGAGCCAACCTTGAACCTTTGTGCGCATGCATGAATTTTTTCACGTCTGTCGATTGCGTCATTTGCTGGTAAGCAGCCTTTGTGTGAGGATGGGTGTGGTCTCTCGTCGTTTTTTTCTTTGCAAGGAAATGGCGGAACGGCTGGAGCAGCGTGACTGCATCAAATTTTGCCAGAAACTGGGCAACAGCCAGGTGGAAACCATTCAGATTATTCAGACAGCTTTCGGTGATGATAGCGGTCACATTTCCAAATTAAGACCACACCAGCAACAGCACAAAACACTTAATATGCTCCAAAATAAACCAAAAATAAACATCTGCATCAATTCAACAACAGGTCGTAGCATCAAAAAATGTCTTGAAATAAAAAAAAAACACAAAAAAAAAACAGCAAAAATGCTTGCAAACACAGAAGACACCAACAAATACAACCTTATGTTCATGTAACAGTTTACTTTAATAGTGTGTCTGCTGCAAATTCACATAATGCACGCACAGATGCAAAGGTGCGTCCTCCGTCAGATGTTTTCAAGCTTGCCTCATATTCAACAGCACATTCGGCTTTGAGTTAATTATTTAGTTTTGGTTGATTATTATATCAGACTTGTTTAGTGGAGGCAAAATGGGGATGTAGGTAAAATAAAATAGGAAGTGAGGTTCTTTGATAACATTAGAAAACACTGTCCATGTTTCACTTTACATGACTATTTCATGAGTGATCCATTCACAAATGTGCAGCTTTTGATGCAGAGGTCAGCGATGCGGTGGGATGTGATCAGTCGTATCATTTGCAGATGGTTGGGGAGGATATTCCAACATAAAACACAGTGGGAATGCAAATGTGACTCACACCCATGTGTTCAAATCTTGTCTTCTTTATTGATAGTTTGGAAAATCTGCAACATCCTACCTAAACATTTACTGTAATCTTAATATGCCTATTTTTAATACACTCTGTCATGTATGGTGACCTTGGAGAAACTATGATTCTCTGAAATGCTGCATCAGTGTTTTGACTGTATTTGTGATTATTAAGAATTTTAGTGTGACCTTGCATGTTGTAGCAGTAGCACAACTGAGTTGAGAGAAACAGAGCTACATTGATGGAGAAGGAATTTTGCACACTTCAGATGTAGAGCTCTGACCCACATCCTCAAGGTCCCCGTGACGGCGGTTAATTATTACCTAAAGTGAGGCGTTCATGTAAAAGCATTGGAAAAATGGAGAAAACTGTGACTTTTAAGGCCTCTAGTATCTTTTAATAGGACTGTGTTACATTTTCTCATAAACTTGTTAATATGGAGGACAGCTGAATGTTACACTCCGCAGACGGAGCAAGAATTGGTTTTTAATGAATGAAAAAGACACTTTTTGACAGACTTTTTCAGCACGTATGTCTGCTGCCTTTTCTTTATTCTTCTTCTCTCTTGTTACCACACTCTGTCTCTACAACACCAGAAGCAGGCTTAACCAATCGATCACTGATTAACATATTCACAATAAGACAAAATAAAATAGAAAGATGAACTTTTTCAAACAAACTTAAGATGCACTTTTCCTTATAGCAAAGAGAATACACTGTAAACAAAAATAATCATCTATAGACAGATTCTTATTTCTTGTCACCTGCAAGGCAAAAGTAATCAATCACAGATAGCTGATTAACAGCATTTGTAAACTGGACCATGCATAACAATGAAATATTATGTCTGTTTGAACATTCTTAATCAAGAACTTTGTTTTCAAGTACACTTAACAATGACTTATTGTCTTATCACTTTAAAGCAATGAATCCTGTTTTTAATTATCCTAGGCAATAAAGTTATTCTTTTAAATAGTATATTGAGTCCATGTTTCACTTTCATCATTATGCAATGCTTGTTTACACTGTGCTCATAGTCTAACCATGATATGAAGAGATTTTAGAGCATCTGTATTGAATTTAGCTCTGTGTACTATATAAGAATATACACTCACTGGTCATGGTTTTTTTTTTTTTTTTTGGTTCACTTTTGCTGGTATTTGGTTTGCTCCCCCTGTTGTCCTCAGAGCTTCAGCTGTCTTATTTCTTGATGGCATAGGTGAAAACATTCCTTGGAAAGTTTGGTCCATATTGACAATAATCACACAGTTGCCATACCATTATCCCACCATGAGCCTAAATGGTTGATACAAGGCAGCCCTTACCAAAAAATAGTACTGAAAAGTATATAAAAAGTAAACTGGAAGTATACTTGAAACATACTTGCATGTATTACTTTTTGGTAAGGCAGAGTGGATCCATGACTTCATGTTTTATGGCAACTTTTAACCCTGCCTCTGAATGTCATGGCAGAAATTAAGACTCCTTCTTATCTTTTATTGTCCAGTGTTGGTCAGTGTGTGACCACTGTAAGTCTTAGTTTCCTGTTCTTAGCTAACTGGAGTTGTTCTCACTGTGTTCTTCTGCTGCTGTAGCCCATCTAATACAAGGTTCAACAAGCTCTTCTGAAAAGTCATTTAAAGGCACTGGCTGGCACATTCAGAGTGAGCAGGTGGCAGGGTTTAGAGGCTTTAAAGCCACTGTTGTGTGTATTTAGCTATGTTTTGGTTTAGGTTTAGCTTTAGCGGGACAATGTCAGATAACAATGAAACGCTTATTCCTGCGTTGTCTTACACTAATCTTCTCAGTCCATCCCTCTGTTACTCTGGTTTTTTTTTTTTTTTTTTTTTTTTTTTTTTTTTGAGTTGACAATATTGACAAGATTTTAAGACTAAATAATTTGACAGTAAAATAACTTCACCTTAATTATAAAGGATTTGTTCACCCACCACTTTTCTGTGGTACAAATCTGAGGATATTTGCATCAGTTTCTTTCAGTGGTTTTGGAGCCCTGTCTTAGTTGTTCCGCATTCCTTCATTGTTCATTCAGTATATGCAAAACTCCCTTAACGTAAAACATTAGCTGTTTGGCTTTTTTTTGTTGTTGTTTTTGTTTCAAATACTGTATGTACAACAATTTCCAACGACAATGTTTTGAGTGAAGGAATTCATGAGAGAAATCATAAATTATCTGGTTGATTGATTTAAAATTAAATGTTGCAGAATGCTGCATGAATGCTTTTGAGACCACAGATATACAGAATTTAATTGTCTCCACCTCAGTTACAGCCACTCAATTGTGTCTTTTCTCTGTTCTTGGATTTTATTGATTTCATATTTCCATTTGTCATCAAGATGGAGAAAACCATTCATCCATTTGGCTAATCTAGTTTGCAGCTTCTCAATTTGGATGCTTGATATTGTTTGGAAGGAGGCTAGAGTAAGCTTCATTATTTAAAAGAAAAAAAAAAATTGAACCAAATTAAGCCTCCTGTTCATTGACTTTACTCTGTAATCTTAGATAGAAATCAATTGTAAGACATTCCAAGGGAAGTAATGTTGTATCCCAAAAGAGCAAATGTTTGTAATGGATTCAACACTACAGTTGTGTTGTCTAAAAGCTGGATGGCTGTGAGTGTGGGGGATGGCTTAGGTCTTTATTGAATTTAAGCCCTTGCTGACTCACCAGAGTATGTTCTGGTGTCCACAGAAATCTAATTCATTAACCTTTTTGAACCATCAGTAGACTGAGGCAGAGAGTCGAACGTTTGTGGAGACTCTGCTTTTTGCCTCTCCTCCCCCATTCTTTCATTTTCACTGCAGCAGTTAGTCCCCACTTTTCTACTATTTTCTCCTTCTCTTGAACTTCTGAAGTAGATTGAGACTGTCATTTTCCACATGGGAATGCGAGGGGAATGACTGTTAAGTGTATTGAGCTGAGCATGCATAAGACGTGTGTCAGTGTGCATGAAATTGTTCGTCTCTCTCTGAAATCAGTAGATTGTGTAGGAGGGTTTCAATGTCTAGACAGGATTCAGAGTCTGGATTTCACAATGCGGTGAAGAGATTAAGAGAACAGTTGTGTGAATGTGTGCATACATTGCATTAGACCTAATATGTCATTTTTTTTTGCTTTGCTTTTTTTTTTTTTTAGGTTTTTTTTTTTTTTTACATGAAATAATAGTCGTGGTGGGTAATATCGATTGTACCAGTAAACTGGTTTGAAAATGTACATTTGGTTCTCAGTTTGTACATGTCTTAGAGCTGGGAAAGTCTGTTTAAATACTTGTTTAGTGTATTTTTAATGCTGCGTCAATTCTGCTTCTCTTCTGGTTGAAACAAACAAATGAAGCAGAGACTTTTTGATGTCTCATCGAACACCCTGCCTCATAGCTGCATGAAACACTGCTGTGTTTGGGTGTAAACATTAGAGCTATGATGAATAATCAGTTATGAATTGACTGTTCAATTACCGGGCAACTATTTTGATAACTGATGAATCTTTTTTGATTGTTTGTTTTATTATCGACAACACTGTGGCTTTGTAGTTAGCACTGTTGTCTCACAGCAAGGTCATGGGATTGATTTCCACCTGTGTGGAGTTTGCGTGTTCTCCCCGTGTTTGCATGGGTTCCCTCTGGCTTCTCTGGCTTCCTCCCATATCTAAACACATGCAGGAGGTGAATTGGAAATTTTAAATTGTCCGTCGGTGTGCATGTGGGTGTGAATGTGTTGGTCTGTCTATTACGGGGCCCTGTGACATACTGGCATCCTGTCCAGGGTGTACCCTGCTTCATGCCCTCTGACTGCCAGGATGGGCTCCGGTCCCCCATGACCCTTGATTGGAGTAGGCGAGTATAGGAAATGGATGGATGTTTTAATATTTAAATTCTCTGATTAAATGTGAATAATTTCTGGTTTATTTTACTAGTTTCTTTACTCCTATTTGACAGTAAAGTGCGTATCTGTGGATGCTGGACAAAACAGGACATTTTAATGCATTATCTTAGGCTTTGGAAAATGTTGATCAACATTTTTTCACATTTTACCGCCCTAACAAATCAACTAATTGAGAAAATAACCAGTTGATTAATCAATTCTTAAAATGTTGTTTGCAGCCCTTGTTTTCATCAAGCAACAAATGCAGGTAAACCTTCTGGGTTTCCTTTATGTTGCTCTTTCTGGTGGTGTGTAGCCCTGCCCTCACTGGTGAACAAAATGCGAGCAGTTACCCCCGTCTGGCTGGAAAATCACTAAGGACCCTTGGGCAAGGTCCTTAAGCTCCAAGTTGCTCCCGGTGTGTAGTGAGCACCTTGCATGGCAACACCCTGACATTGGGGTGTGTGTGTGTGTGTGTGTGTGTGTGTGTGTGTGTGTGTGTGTGTGTGTGTGTGTGTGTGTGTGTGTGTGTGTGTGTGTGTGTGTGTGTGTGTGTGTGTGTGTGTGTGTGTGAGAGAATGGGTGAATGTGAGGCATCAATGTAAAGTGTTTTGAGCTTCTGCTATAGATGGAAAAGCACTGTATAAATGCAGTCCATTTACCATGTGTGTACATTACTCAAGGCAGCACCAATGTGCAGCAGCACAGTAGTAAAAACATGAAGGCCTGTTTGAATGTTTTAAAAATGCACACAGACAAACTGCAAGCAGTTTCCTGACCATTTTTAGTGTAGGAAATTTTGCATGCTGTAAATTAACATCTTTCTTCTTCTTCTCACTGGGATATTGATTTTTCTCGTTGGCCAGGCATTTCTATCCGGCAGTGTTCACTGAATGGGGATTTCTCTCTTGGTCAGTCCGAATGTATGCTTGGCCTTGTACATTTTCTGGCTTTGGCTTGGCGTTCTGAAGGAGGTGTAATCAGGAAGCCTTGGAAAAACCTCCAAACACATGAAAAACTTGAGTTTGGCCAGCTGCCTAAGTGAATCCATTTATGCTAATCTGTGAAAACTGGGCTTGTAGAATATTCTGTTAAAACCATGCATTCACACTGTTGGAAGGAGAGATATTAAGAAGTTTTTAAGTACTGTAGGTTTCAGTGTCTATCTGTGATTAAGCGATGCAGCATTTCTGTCTGTTCCCCCCTCGTTTAAAAGAAGGCTTTAAACATTACCTCAGGAATGGGAGCCTTTCTGTCCTCTGTTGCCACTGCTTCGGGTTGGGGTGTGTCATAAACACTGGTCCTTTTTTGACAGTTTAAAAGCTAACAGAAGCACCATTCACACGCTGCTGGCACGGGCTTAAAGGTTCTCCAGGCTCTCTCTCACTCTCGTGGTGCAGGATAGGTAATCAGCTTAGTGTGATGAAACTCAAAGGTAGCCCGACAGTTCTGTCGCATAACTATTTTGTCAGCATTTTCGCAATGGAATTTTAGGCTCCCTCATCCTCAGGCAGTCTTTCTTCTCATGCATTCCCCATCTAACATGTACAGTGTCGGTGATCAGATTAAAATTTTATGGATAATGTCTGAGTCATACAATTCCTATGGACCGAAAAATTTGGAATTGGTTCTCAAGTGGAACCAGTTCTTGATTCCCACCCGTAAGATTGAGCACGAGGGATTAATATTTGTTTTCTAATTTTGGCTCAAAAGTGGTTGTTTCTAGGATTGATATAAAAAAAATCTTTTAGCCTCTTACAGAAGATGCTGCAAATTGCATGTTTTTCTGCAATTCTTGTCACAATAAAGAGTTTTTAAGGTGAAGAATCCAGCAAGCTAAAGTTTGTTTGGTGTGAAGGATAAGAGGAACTAGCTGCTTTCCTGTTGACCCAAAGTCTCACAATAATGCTATGTTTTGTAGCCTGAGCAACACACACACACACACACACACACACACACACACACACACACACACACACACACACACACACACACAGAAGTGCTTTCTTGCCCGTTGTTATTACAGCTTTTCCATAATCCTGTGGTCTTTGGTAATGTCTCTTGCAGCTCTGTCAGAAAACATGTATTTTTATGTATCTTTTTTTGTAATGCCTGGAATTTCCCCTCTGGCTTTTCTTATTTTCTTCTCTTTTCAGCATCAATCAGTAAGCATTAGTTTATTTGCTCCAGGTTAAATGAGAAATTCAATGATAAGGGTCTGTTGGCGGCCATTTTGGACACCATTTTGAATCTTAAACCCATGAATGAATTTAGTTTAGGCACAAATGAGTTTGCTGTGACCTGCAATGGTCTTCCCATTGAATCTCTGTGATATTTAAGTTGTTTATATGTTGTTTAAAGGTGTTTTAGCGAAAAACCCTATTTTGGCGGCCATCTTGGACGCTATCTTGGATAACTGGCTTGAGGCCTGTTTTTATTTTTGGAAACATACTGATTGTGTTTTGGGGTCATCTGAGGAACCTAAAAAAGTTGGTTTGGTTTAGTCCTGGGGTGGGGGGCTGTGCAGAGGTAGGGGAGAATGTAGCTCCCCTAGTATTCCACTTTTTCAAATCTCTTGAAAAAACCACCCAATGGGCCTCATGTATCAACGTGCGTACGGCGATATTTGAGCGTATATGGGGTGTATGCCGAAACGGCTGCGCCACTTGGTATTTATCAATGTGGTCGTTGGCGTACGGTGCGCTGAAAATATACACCAGGTTGAGAGGTGGTGTAAATTATACGCCAAAATGAACCAGCACTGGAATCCACATAAAAATGAATATGATCGGCCTGATAAACAGTGCCATCATACAAATCAGTGCATATGTTAGATAAATAACACTTTCCTGATTATACTACATAATAATCAATACAAATCCCGCTTTTGTGGGATTGCTGGTCTATCGAGCATGATCCGTAGCCACAGCGCTGACTGCAGAGAAAGCGCTGCATGTCTTTTTCTCCAGACTTCGAGCCTGGAGCCAGAGCAGCGCTGAGCTTAACTTTATGTGGTGTGATCGTTTTAGACAATGAAATTGATAATTACAACTGTAGTGTTGTCATTCCCTTCGCCCGTGTTGCAATCAGGTTGTGTCATCTCCATTCGTATGTCACAATAAAATAAATAAAGAAATACATTTTAAGAATAAAGAAATCTGAAAAATTAGGCGTATCTTATTAATTGAACGAGCAAATATCCACCTGTCAAGAATTATTGACATGTGAAAAGAGAATACAGTGGTCCCTCGCTATAACGCGGTTCACCTTTTGCGACCTCGTCGTTTCGCGGAGTTTTTAGTACAATTTTGCATGCTTTTTTTTAACAGTGTTCTGCGTGTCTGTTTATAAGAATCTTCTCGCCCAGAAGAGAAAAGAGCGCCAACAACAACCCATAACTGTGTTTGTCACTCGGAAACAGACACCTGCAGCCAGGTGTGAGTGGAAAAAGGCGCGGCGTCAGGACGCAGAGGCGCGATCTGTGAAATACTGGTCAGTCACTATTAATAATTTCTTATGTGTCCAACCTCGTACGTTGATCGTTAGAATTAAATTCGTTAGTTCTAAAAGCCGTCATAATTATTTATAGGAAAACGTTCTATTTTTATTTCTCAAACAAATGTTTGGCCCTGAAAACAGTTTGGTCTTATTTTTCTACTAAGGTTTGAACTTGTTTACACACGAGAGAAAAGTGAGAAAATGTTCATGCCTGATTGAGAAAGTGTATAAAGTGGTTTTACAGCTTTAAAACGTCTATAATAATTGTAAAAAATAACGCTGACTACGTCGCGGTTTCGCGTATTACGGGCTATTTTTAGAACGGAACTCCCGCGATAAACGAGGGACCACTGTAACACTTTTTTGATTATATACTACAAAACAATTGATGCGATGGCCGCTTTTGACGCTCTATTGGCACGCGTCGTGATTGGTGGAGTTCTTTTTCTTTGCCGTCTTCCTGGCTTCCATGTCGTAAAATGAGGGTGTGTCTGAAGCGGAGTCTGAATATTTATGGGCGTGTTTATTATAATTACGATTGTTTTCACCCGCCGCATTTATCAAGGTCACGTCAGGCATACGCTGGAAATGGGCAGGTGCGCACTGCTTGATACATGTCACGGCAACTTTGGTGTACTTCAAATTTACACCGTAAATTTACGCCACAAGTGCGCAACTTTGATACATGAGGCCCAATGTGAGTATAACTTTTTTGTTTAGTTTTGTTTTGTGTTTTTTTTTTTTTTTTCTTCAAAATATATGTTTCCATTAAATGTACTTTTCAATTCACTGCTTCAATTTGCACAGTTTGGAGGGTGATGGAAACCTGCCTAATGTCTGCTTTGGCCTGTATTGTTAATCCTCTTCAGCCCAGGCAAAATTATAATCTTTTTTACACATTACACAAACTTTGTCTTGACAGTAGCAAGGCTCCCATTTTGACTTAAATGGGAATTGGTCAGTAATTCATGCCGATACAGTTTGTCCACAGTAGGTTCTGTGATAAATGATATGTGCACAACTTAATCATTGGTCTTATCAGATGGTTTCAGATGGTTTCACTGTGCAGCAAAGTACAGAAGAATTGGGAGGGGGAGGATTAACATGGTTTTCTATGGCTTTCTATATTATTTATTTCTAGTGGTTGATGGCGGGAAATGCACTATTGTTCAACTTAAAATTTAATGCATTTACTCTGATACAATTTTGAATCATTTGACATTTAACTGACATCACACAGGTGTGAATTTGTGTATGTTGAATACTGTATTTGTTTAATTTCAGTAGTTTTGAGTAAAATATTTGGCAGCAAAATAAAATACAAAATGCTCACATCATTTTGAACATTACTATTAGAACAACTGAGAACTGACCATCCAGTCAAATTACCTGATGGTGTTAATCATCGTTATTCTTCATGGTTGAACCCAGTTGTGTAACACTACATTGCTCTAGTTAAATTCATGAGGTGCATAATGAAGTCATTTGTGTAAGATTGTACAGGAAGCGCTTGGTATAGTTTAAGCCTGATGAAATGTGATGATGCATCTTATTCAGTTCGACTTATTGAAATCCAGGAAAAATGTCCTTCTGTGTAGTCTGGCTGCAGCTACAAGTTGATCTTTTCTGCTTTTGATCACGACAGTTAATGAAGGGGAGTGTTCTGTTGTCACTGGCTATCTAAGTGGTCATTTTCTGGATAGGCACTATATACGTTTGTCCTTTAAAAACTGGTATGTCTACTCATGTTGTGTCTTTGTATGAACCTCTTCTGAGAAAATGGCAAGGGACACAAAAAAAAAAAACGTTCCTTGGCACTATACAGACATGGATATGTCCAAATTTGAACTTTCACAGTCTTCACATTGGCGTGCTGTGTTTACAGCCAGAAATATGTGCCAGTCATATCTTATAATCACAGGCCAAAGTGAGCACCGAATGTTAGTTAACCAAAATAAACCTGTAAGCTTGTATGTGTACATTTATTTCTGCAGACAGAAAGAAGACATATCTGATTGTTGTGCTTATGTGATATAATGTAATGTAGCTCCCCATATGCACAAAGTGAACATATTTTAAGCACTGAACTGTCAGTTTCCGTATGAAGAGGAAGCTAGAAGCAAGGTTCTGCTTTTCCATCACTCAAATTGGAGCAGCTAGGTTGTGTATGAAGGTTTCATGGGTCTGTGTTGTGGTGTTTTTTTCAGATCTACTTAAAAAGGTGCTTTGTGTACTTTTCCATGTTCCAGGAGGTTGCAACGGTTCTCAAATCATGTCCTCTGGTCCCGGGCTCTATATATATTTTAATAACCAGTATACCTCGATAAATCTGTAGCATTTTCACAAACTTGTTTTGAGCCGACATAAAAAATAATGCAAAAAGCTGGAGGTTGGAATATTTTTGAGAAAGTACTTCACTTTGAAATGTTATTCATTTTCTGCAGGGCAGTTTTGAAGACCAGAAGCGGTAGCATGAATTTAATGTGCATGTTTTGACAGAGGGAGGAAAACCGCACAGACAGAACACGCAGAGTCCAGACAGAAATGGAACGCAATAGTGATGAGTGGGTGTTTACTGTTTACCGGAGAAGTAACTTTGAATGTAAAGGAGTGACGTAGGCCCCTGCATTGGGGGGGGATGTAGTCACAGGCTTTCCCAGTCTACCTATCTTTGAGTGAAGCAGCAGGAGCAGCTCATGCACTCGTTCAGCCTCAGGGCTCTGTTGTAAAACTGCTGAAGCTGATGGATAACAAGAGAACAAAAGAAATGATGCACGTATGGCTCATTCTCTCCTGTTCTCCGTGCCAGAGATGATCTCTCCATCTGGCCCAAAGAAGTCCACGCATGGTGCTGCTGCTGCTGTTCTCCCGTGCAGCTGTCCTGTGATTACATCTGGTTTATTAGTTTTTGATTGGATGGTTACCCATCCTTTACTGCTTTTTGTAAAATATGCACATAATCATTCATCCATTTTCTATACTAGTTTATTCCAGTTGAGGGTCATGTGGGAGCTTATCCCAGCAGTCATTGGGTGAGAGGCAGGGTACACCCTGGACAGGATGCCAGTCTATCACAGTAAACAGCTACACCCGGTCAGAGACTCAAACACTACACCAACAAAGACATTTTCACATAATCAGAACTCATTTAACAATGATTTTAGTACCATGGCAGTGTTTTTTTTTTTGCCATGTTTCAAATCAGAAACGACGCTATGGGGCTGAAAACTGACTTTTTCACGTGAACATTCACAAAGGAGCGTTCCTTAAATTGTATGGTGCACGCAGGAAGAAGCTTACTTCCTATTTATGTCACACAGAGGAAGTCACGCTCCTTCCTATTGTTTCTTATAATAGCCTCTTAAAGTTCACAATCTGTAGCTTTTCAGCCGTAAACAAATCAGCCCTGCCGTGCTGTATATCATTCCATGTACAGTGTGTGCATTTTACATGTGTACTGTACTCTGTGTGTCGGACTCATGAGCCTGGGAAAAATAAACCCATCTTCTCGTTTCCATGGTGACATGTCATGTCTGCTGAGAGGGTGCGATTCAGGCTTTCAGGGTTCACACAGCATTTTACAATTACTCCCTGTTAAAACCGTAACGGAACGTGTGCCTGCGTGGGTAGATGGGAAAGATTAATTTTACTTGAGGCGTGTGTGTGTGTGTGTGTGTGTGTACATGCACCAGGGAAAGCAAATTTAGCTGATAGTGATAACTTGGGAATGCAGCCTTGTAACCTTTCCTTTGTCAGTTTGCCGTAGTTGCATACAGACAATACATAACTGCTTGGATACTATTGATTTTTAGCATGGCCACTGTCACATTTTGTAATACGCAATCATGCAGAGGAGAGTATCATCAGGTTGTCACTACCAAATTACGTTGTTGCTGCTAGCAGACATTCCACACAATAAAGACAAATGGCACATATGTAAGTTTGTAATGTACCTTAAAGTTTTTTTTTTTCTACGTGCCAGAGAACTGCTTTCCATAAGAAGTCTCGGCATCGAGGCAGAACACATTTGCCAAACTATCTGTCCAAAACAGACCTGTTTGTCCCCGACAGACCTGTTTGGGACACATGGTTCAAGGCTCGATTTGTGTGCAGTTATGCACGTGCCAGTCCAGTTTTCCTTTGCATGGAGCTGTGTGTACACAAACAAAATTTAGGTGTGTCTTTGAGTGAATCCATTGTTTGAAAAGCTCTCCTCAGTCTGTCAGTCTAACCATCTCGGTGGGTTGGAACAGGAGCCGGTGTTGAGCTGTGAATCCAGCTGGAATCAATAATATAGCAATATAGTGTTGGGATAGGTGGGGGGGTTGGGAAGGGGACAATCCGAAGACGAGGCTGCTCAGCCCTGCGTGCCCAGAGTGAGAAGTGATTGAATCAAAGCAACATTTCTCGTCTCCTTCCCCCTCTATACTTTCTCATTCATGTTTTCTTTCTCTTATCACATATTCGCCCCGTTTTTGTGTGTGAATATTCCTGCGTCTTACATTGGAATGATATTGTATTAGACGGTGACTGTGGGATAATTACACACCCACTAGTGCAATGACATCTTTCTGCTGTGGGACATATTTCCATTTGAAAGCTGTGTATGCCACTCAGCATTTGTAGCAGATGAGTGTGACATGCTCGGTGTGGTGCCTGGTTGCTCTCTGCATTGTCCATGTTTTATGTATGAAAGCAAAGCCTTTGTTAGCTAATGTAAGCGGCGCATTAGTCTGCTGAAGGTTCACTTTATTGGCTTCCAGATAAAACCAGGACTGTAATTGTGTTGTTTGTTGTAGTAGTTTTTGTTTAACAAATATTTTAGTCTATGCACATATATTTTTAGCTAAGGCCAAAATGTGCCCATCGGTTTTGTGAAGACTTTGCATCCATCCATCCATCAGTCTTTCTGTGCCCAGCATAACACCAATCCTCTTACTGCCAGGGTCTTCAAATTCGCAGGGAGCATTCTTGGGACATAGACCTTAGAGAAGTTTAAAGATGGGTAAGCTTGACCTATTCTAGGGAGTCAAAAGGTCCCATTCTTTACAGCCCATGCTCCCATGCTCATACAGCCGAGAGTATTTTAGTATTGCGTTATATTTATTTTTTTGCGTGTAGGTCAGCTGTTCTGCATGTTTGTGCAATAGGTGTTATAAAAGTATAAATACATACTGAGTGATATGTATGTGTGCTTTTGTATAATTTACAGTAATTTACACTTACAAGGTGTTCCTCTGGGTGTATTGTACATAGTTGTTTTTGTGCTTGGTGATCTGTATCACCTCTGAGGGGAGATGCTGTAACCATCATGGTTAAACAGGTTAAATTAAATTAAACGGGTCTAATTTCTTGCGTCCTCCTCGGGTTGCACTCAGCATACTACTGTGTAGGGAGCAAAAACTCGGCATAGAGCTGCTTAAAGTGGGCGTAGAGCTGCTTAAACTGGGCGTAGAGCTGCTTAACTCTGCGTCCTCGGTACGCCGCAATACGCAACTCTACGGTGGCCCCGGTGTAAAATGGGCTTAAGCAGTTGAATTTGAGTTGTGTATCCCAGGTTTGAAAAAAAAAAATCTATTTTCATATTGTAAAAATAAATGGTCCAATTTATAAATGGCCCCTTTACTCCCGTTGTCATTAAAATTGCCTTTTGGGCACTAATGTGTCATGAACAATTAGAATGTCAAGTGTCTAACCATAGTAGAGGAGTCTGGCTCTTCTTCTGGAGAGTTTGAACGTATTTTACATACTTTATTGCTCAACTCATTTTAATTAACTTGATCATATCTCTTCAGTGAATCAAAAGGTGGTTGAGATGAGTTGGAGTTAATCTGGTATGTGTAGGAGAAGGAGAGATTAAAACGTGCAGGGTAGGTGCTCTCCGGGAGCCGAGCTGTAAATCTCCTGCTCTGTGGTGACGTACACTTCAGTGTGTAGTGGAAAATTAAACATCCTTTGGAGAAACAACTACAAAAAGCACATTTTGGGATTAAATTGATTTTTTAAAATCTGTTTTAAGAAAAAAATTAATCCCCTGGATGTGCTTCCTGATGCACCAAATCAGCATAAAATATCAAAGTGGGTGATCAGTCAAAATCAAGAATATAGACTTAAAAGTGTGTGTGTGTGTGTGCGCGCACGCATATATTGTATATAAAACATAAGAAATCATCACAATCTCATCACGTACATAATGTGGCTATTTATCAGCCTGCAGTGACCAACTGTCATTGCTGCTCAACAGTTTAAAAAGTACTGTTTGCACAGCAAATACATGTTGCCACTGAAGGGACAGGTGTGTGTTTGTGTTGATGTGCAGCAGTTGTTAAAATTGGACAGGTGGTTGGTAGTGGGGGTGGTGGATGTGTGTATACGTTACTTTCTAGAGGCTAAGCAACATGGCAATAAAAATCAAGCCCATGCTGATTCATCATTAGCAACAGTGATGAATCAATATATATATAAAACGAAAACCCAAAAAACTGCTTTTATCAGCAATGTTTATGTTTCAATAGTTTCTTTTAAAGTATCTTACAAACAATGTGAATCTGATGCAACAGTGTGATTGTAAATGTTGCTTAAAGCTACAGTGTGTAAGACCTGGGGATGTTTATGAGCAGAAATGGAAGCTGGCATTCATAACAATATGTTCTTTGGTGTATAACTGCCTGCAACATGTTTTCATAAGTTTAGAATGAGGCTTTCATATCTACATGGGAGTTAGGCCCAGGTCATGTTGTTGCAGCACCATGTTGATACAATAACCCAAAAGTCAGAAGACTAAAGAGAAGAGAAGAGTAATCAGTGGTTGCTCCGCTATACATTGCCTATTGGTTGCTAGTGTAGACTAACAAGTTTGAGAACTTTCATTTTTGTGAAGCAGAGGATCATGCAGACTGCTAATCGCAAGAGAATACAAGATAATAAATCCCTGTCGCCAAAGAGCCAAAAACATGAAGGGTAGAAGAAGCATGTCCAGCAACAGTGTAATGCAATCTGCAACCCCACCACTAGAAGACACTATATCCTACTTACTGTAGCTTTAATGTGATAGTTTGGGCATTCTCTCACATGTAAAAGGTGCCTCGTCTCCACAGTTTTCTCAGATGATGCACCTTTGTGTTTCTGCATCAAAGCCGAGCCGCTGCTGTCATCACTCTTACACGACGAGTTAGCTGTCAGACGCGTCTGTTCCGAGACGTCTGGGTGACACTGATGATTATGTCTGCTGCTTGCTGAGTCGATATTTCTCAGCCTTCAGACTTTAAGGCTTCTTTAGTAATTTCTGAGTAGGAACGCCTGTTAGTCATCACTGCTGTCACCATCACCAGTAATACCAGTGTTGTTAATTTTCTTTTTTTTTCACATCCCTGTATTTGCTGATGTCTGCTATGCCATCAACATTTACAGCATTAACTTTACAAGTAGAACTGATGACATTATTTATAGACTGAGTCTGTTTACAGGAACACTTAATGCATTCTATATGCATCAAATGCATTTTTGTAAACTGATGGTCTGTGGTATGTTTCCTAACTTGTGGAAATAAAGAGCTGAACCCCTTCTCTCTGCACGCCTTGCACCACATGGAGATTGAAACTGTAACCTAGGGAAGTGTGTCCAAAAACTAACATGGCAACCATCGTAGTGCAGTCTGAAGAAAACTTGTGCGTGCGTGCGTGCGTGCGTGTGTGTGTGTGTGTGTGTGTTCCACTCCTCTTCCAAGGTGCTTGGGGCAATTTCTGCCAAACTTGCTGTGTGCATGTAGGTTGACCTCACAGTTGCCCTTAAGGGGATTTCTTGGGCAAAAGTGAAGGTCATTGGGATCAAAGATCAAAAGGAAGCGGATTGTGGAGTTGCCCATGTGGGGTCAAATGTGGTAAAGAATGTTGGCCCCGAAATTGGTGTTAAAAAAATTAATTTTGGCAAGGGTCAAGGAATTTGATTTTCAAGTCCAATTTGGACTAAATGTGGCACACATGTAGGTGGATCCTAGAATTGCCCTGACAAGGTCAGCCAGAGGTCAGTCATTTTGGTTTCCTATTTATCACAGTGTCATGGTGCATATGTGCTTGGAGCCAGATGTGCTTTAGACAGTCAGCCTCAGTCAGTGCTTTTTCCTCATCTTCCTGTGTAAAGCAACACATTTCAGTCTGCATCAGATGAGTAACAAATTTTTGACCTATCCCAGTCATCATAGTCACTCCTGCAAACGCCTGATAAGGAGGATGTTCTTGAACTCGCTCGCATCTGTGCTAAACACATTCTCCATGACCTAAAGAAACTGAACACTTGCAGGTTCCAAACACCTGGCTGCTATAAAATCAAGGCTGTATGGGAGAAAAGGAAAACTGCATAGTGGTGTTAAAGAAAGTTTGCAGTTTATGTTCAAAGTAGAGGTTTTACTTTAAGAAACTTAAGATTTTAAAGAGACCTGCAAAATATTGTGTTGTGAACGACTTCAGTGTTGGCAATATGTTCTCATAGGAACAAAGTTAGACACTTTGACCCCAATTTTTTACAAATAATATCATATTTCTCACTAATCTTGGCAAATTTCTGACCCAGAAGAGTAGAGCACTTATTCTAATCCAATTACATTTTTTTCAGCAAATGTGATTGGTTAATCGTGTGAGATTTCAGACCATAAAATATCTTGTAAACATTTGGAAAATATTAAAAATCATTTCACATTTAATGTATTAGTCCGCACGCGCTACTATGCAGATATAAATAATTGCGCTGTCACCTGAGGGCCACAAACTAGTGCTGCGAGGACGATACTGAACTGCGTGGATTTAATAGATTTAACTGGATCGCTTGATGGATTTACCGTGGATTTAACTCAATGCAGCTGATGAGATGGAGAAATCTGTGGGTCTGCTCAGAGTTTCCAGTTTGGCATGAACACGCTGTTGCTCCGGTAAGCTTTGACAAGCCGACCACACGCTTTCACAGTGATTCGCCGACTGAATTGCATAAAGAAAAATAAACCGTGCAAACGATGGAATTGGATTAGAATAGGAATAACCCCCTTGTGTCTGATTTGCGGACGTTAATGCTGGGTTACGGTCGCAAATAGCCGTTTTATGGTAAAACAAAAAAAAAACTAAAAAACAAAAAAAAACCTGGTAAAACTCCTGATCACACTATACGAGGTCTGTTAGAAAAGTATCAGACCTTTTTATTTTTTGCAAAAACCATATGGATTTGAATCATGTGTGATTGCATCAGCCAAACTTGAACCTTCGTGTGCATGCGTGAGTTTTTTCACGCCTGTCGGTTGCGTCATTCGCCTGTGAGCAGGCTTTGTGTGAGCAGTGGTCCACCCCCCTCATCGGATTTTAATTGTGAATAAATGTCTGAACGATATGGAGCTTTGCTGCATCAATTTTTTCCAGAAACTGTGAGAGACCTCCAGGTGGACACCATTCGGAAAATTCAGATGGCTTTCAGGGACCATTTTATGGGGATTACACAGATTAAGGAGTGCTCCAGCTGGTTTAAAGACTGCCCACAGCATCTGAGTGCGCGCCGCACTCCGAGCGCCGATCAACAGGCTGACACCCCGCTGAAACAGACGTCGTCTGACGTCCACAAACAAGGCATAAGGCGTGGATATCAGCACTTTTTCGGCATGTTGGGGCATGTCCAGCTCATGCACAATTTCTCGGATAGTCACACGACTAAAAAGCCACTGACAGCCGTCTGAAATCCATCTCAAAGCCGTCCTGTGAGACCAACACGGAGGTGGTTTTGTCCCGTGCCATGAGCGGCACGGTGGCGCATCCGTCTGCTTCTTTTTTCATGAAAAAAACTCCTGTAACAGTGGAATGTGCCGAAAAAGTGCTGATGTCCACGCCTTATGCCTTTTTTGTGGAAGTCAGACGACGTCCCGGATCAACAAAGCCTTCACATTGGAAATGATCTGGTTGTTTCAGCGGGGTGTGAGCCTGTCGATCGGTGCTCGGAGAGCGCCGCGCTCTCAGACGCTGTGGGCGGCCTTTAAACCGGCTGGAGCACTCCTTAATCTGTGTAATCCCCATAAAATGGTCCCTGAAAGCCATCTGAATTTTCCGAATGGTGTCCACCTGGAGGTCTCTCACAGTTTCTGGAAAAAATTGATGCAGCAAAGCTCCAAATCGTTCAGACATTTATTCGCAATTAAAAATCCAACGAGAGGGGTGGACCACTGCTCACACAAAGCCTGCTCACAGGCGAATGACGCAACCGACGGGCGTGAAAAAACTCACGCATGCGCACAAAGGTTCAAGCTTGGCTGATGCAATCACACGTGATTCAAATCCATATGGTTTTTGCAAAAAATAAAAAGGTCCGATACTTTTCTAACAGACCTTGTATGTCTACAAATAATATTGGTGTTTGCAACAATGTTTCCAACAAGCAAATTTAGGTGTTTATTTTTTTTCTATTGCTACAGCATGTCTGTTATCGGCTTTTAACAGGGGTGTTCCTTTCTCCTTTATAAAACGATCTGATATATACGTATATCATGGGCTCCAAAGTAATGAACAGGCGGTGCTTTTTTGTTATTATGGAATGATTCATTCAGTGTGATATGATGCGTTCAAATACAGTTACTTGTTTAAAGTAAGCATTAATTTCTTACGATAAATGAGAATAAGCCCAAAAGGGCCATTGCATACCTTCAAATATTTCATGGAAAACCAAAAACCTCCTTCTGTGCTACTGAACATTGTTACCCTCTAGCTTTTATGGTAGATTGCAGCTGTTCTTGATTAATGAACATAATTTGTTTGATTAGTTGGAGATGTGATTCTAACACCAGTTGTCTGCACGTTTCATGCATTCCTCCTGAAACCTCCCTGCCCTAATGATGAGGTGATCTGATACATTATGTATATGGCAGATGGTTATAGCAGGAGGGAAGACTTCTGCAAAATCATACTTGTAGACATTTTTTTCCTCGTGACATCAGCAGTAACCTGCATAAAATAGCTGAACCGTCTCATCAGATGACTCCAGGTTGCTCACTGCCAACAGGTCGACTAAAATATTCTGGAATAAAGACTAAAAATATTCAAATGAGTTTGTGCATAAGAAAACAAGCCTCCCATTTCCCTTAAACATGGTTTAGACTGGCATATGTTCTAAAGGTCTACATGTTTTTGCAATCAGCTCATCAATTTCTTTGGCTATCATTACGTGCATCACAAGCTCAAATGTGAATCGTAGCTTATTAAATAAACACATAAAATATTCATGGAACAGGAATGTATGTAATTTGTAGTAAATTCTCTCATGCTTGTACACAGTAGCTGCAGTGATTTTTAGTCAAACCAAAATGTCAGAATTAGGCAATTAACTCCTCTCCATCCTTGTCATGGCTGTGTATTTGTTTTGGTGTGTACGGTAACGTTTTCAGTTAGCAGTCTAGATTTCATTGTGGTTTTCATGAGTGACATGAATGAAAGCAACTCTGCATAAAATGCCAACCAATGCAATTACTGCTGTCGCTTGAAACATCTCACGCATACACATTAGATATCAGCATTGCAGTTGCACAGTGCACAAGCCCATCACACCTGCCTAATAAGAGATTGATGCTGTTACTTTTGGTGTGTTGGTGCAGATCTGTCTTTTGAAGTGTGCTGCACTGAAAGAAACAAGACCTTAGGCCTAAGTTCACTAGCACTTTCTGAAAGTAATGTTGCAGTCTTTGTCTAACAGGATCTATTCTATGTTTTCAAAAAAATAATAATAATAATTTTGAGCGACCCTCATTTTTGTGCATCCAATAATGGAATTATTTCACTATCCAAGAAGGGATAAAGTTGAACGAAATGGGGATAAAGCTGCACATTTAAAAATAATAATAATAATTGTTGTATATTCAAGTTATTTGGTGTCTGTTTGGTTGTAAAACTATGGATAACTGCTTTTAACACCTGAAATTTTGTAATTGTTCGCTTATGACTGATGAAAAAGTACCCAGTTTGGGATGAGTGTGTTGAGAGTTATAGCCATAGGTTTAAGAGGTGCTCTTCTGTTTGAGAGAGATGTACCATGCACTGACCAGTACTTTGTCCTCCTGTCCACTGTCTTTGTGTAATAGGACAATCTGCAGCAGCTGGTAATGATGCCATTACCAAATGTGCTGGTTCTGGGCCGAAACCCTTTATCTGGTAAGTGTCTGCTACACAGTGAAACACATCTTTGTCAACCATGTGGGCCACAAGCACACATGCTGCTCGCATGGAGGACATGTGAAATGCAACCCCCCCCCCCCCACTTATTTGAACGTAACAATAGACTTGTTTTTTAATTATCCTTTGCTTTTTCTGTTCACTTTATCTCAGACTTTGATTCTTATTGTCCTGCTGCTTCCATTGTCTAGTTACCCACTGCTAAGTAATTAGCAGGCTCTGCATGACTGTTTGCAGCTATTTCATGAAATCAAAAAATGAAGGGATGGGTGAGGACCGCTTCTCCTTTTATTGCTTCTCTTGTCTTGATTAGTTGTATTCAGGATAGTGCATTGCTGTCCGAGTATTTGTATAACTTCTAACACTCAGCTGAATTGCGCTCACCACTGTGTTTTTTGGTCACTGGCTGAGAACTTTATTTTAATGGATCTTGATGCGTGTAATTTTTCTTGAGACCAGGTCTCTAGCACTTCAACTGTTAAATTAATTTACCGGTTCATGGCCATGCTTTGACTTGTTGAACCCTGCCCTGCTATTTGATATGTGTGAGTGGCCAGTATTGCTGCTTCAAGGGTTTAAATTTCATGAAAACATGACTGAGGAAGATCCAGCTAGACCAAAAGACTGAGTGTGACAATGAAACATTATAGACAAAAAGCTGTGTGTGTCAGCTAGATGTTTGCCTCTAGCCTCTGCTGCTATTTTATTGAAATACTCTGCAGGGTCATTGGGTGGGTTGCTTTTATTTGTTTATTTATTTGAAAATAGTGTCAAAACATGGTCGATATCCTTTGTGTCTGCGACTGCCCAAACATGCTTGTCAACATTTAAAAACACATTGTTCCACCTTGCTACAGGATATTTGTACTTTTTTAAGTAGATAAAATTGTTTAAGGGTGTTTTCACACCTGAAAGTCCAGAACAAGATCTGAGCCAAGGTTTTGATTTATTTTTTATAGGTTTGGTCTGGTTAGTTTGACTTCACATTGCGATGTTGTCTTTACACTAATGATCGTTTCATGATGTACTTAAGTTCTGACATTATCTTCTGTCTAGGCTGTGCCTGCCTGTACCTGGACGTTGATTGGTTCGTAAACGTGAACACATCTGACGTCAATTAGGTGGATAATTCTGTTTGAATAGAGAAAAAAGAATCAGCAGATTCCGCTTGTTGAAACTGTGCTTGTTGTTATGATATTGTTACAAGCAGCATGTGAATTTTATCGTCAAAAGTAAAACAAAACAAAAATCCACTTTTACCACCACAGCAACAAGGACAAACCAGATTTTATTTTAGCTTTAATAAGGAGAAAAATGGGTATGGAGAAATGATCTGTTTAAGAGACTCACACAGTTTAAATCTGGTGAACGTGAATAATTTGTGTGATATTACAGATAGAAATGAAGTTACAATCGTACAAAAAGTTAAAGTTTTACTTAACCATTGCAGCCAAGCTCCTGTTTAAATATAAATAATGAGAGGAACACTGTGTTCCCCTGATTATTTTGAGGAGTATATAATGCTGTGCAAAATGTCAAAAGTCTATTGTGTCTTTCACTTAATTATATTACTGTCCAAAAGTCAGAACTGTCCAAAAAAGTGGTTTCACACTATGTGTAAATCAGACCATAGTTCAGTTTGATCTCGCCTGCCTCTTTTAGTCAGACCAAATTTTGGTCCTTTTCGTCCAGACTATGGTCCGAGGCAGCCTTCTTACCAAACTGAAATGACCGAAAACTCCACACCAAATGATGTAGGTGATGTAGGTAGCTGTAGGTGTGAAAGTACGCTAAACCTTCCTCCGAGCCACCGTTACCTTTGTTGTACTTTCCGCTCGAGCAGTTATTCTTGTTTTTGGGTTTTTATCACCTTTCATGTGTTAATTACACTTAAATTCCACCTCCACTGGTGAGGAGAGTAAATAAATCGACAACAAATGTCAAAAGTGTCATCTAAAATATGTCTTGGATTACAGTTCCTAAGACTGCCGCAGTAACTCTTTAATGAATTTGTTTAGCTGTGTTCACGTATGGTTAATGATGCTCTTCTTTGAACTTCAGATGTTCTATTGCTTACCATTTTCTTGCACTGCCTCCATCCATCTTATTATTAAATGAATTTTCAGTGTTTGAGGAATTGGACACGCCGGTCTTTCCTCTGTACTCTGTAAAAGCCCTTGCCCCGAAACAAAAAAGACTGTACCACTGTATGCTCACACAAAGCTTAGAATTATTTATTCATCATTTTTTTAAAAAGACAGCAAAAAGAAGTAGCAGTGGGTTCTTGAGGGTCAAATATCTGGAAAGTCTTACTTCAGCTGTACGGGCTTTTTTTTTTTTTTTACACTCATGATGTAACTCCACGGAGACAGGAGTGGAAGACAGTGCGATGCAGGCAGAAAGCATTAGACAGCATTCCTCTGGGTTTCTTTTTGCCCTTTGCCCTCTGGGTTGTCAGATAATCAGTTTGGACAGTGGTGGCGGTGCAGTCTGGGTCTTTAGCTCACTGCCAGCTGAAAGTCATTGGCCATGTGGCTTTTATTATGCTCTCATCTGGGGCAAGGGGATGAGAGAGTGTGTGTGTGTGTGGGGGGGGGGGGGGCATCTTCACAGCAGCGCTGCGTGGGAACATACTGTAGTACCCCCCCAGCCCCAGGCTCTGATTTACCCCAGTCTGCCATGTACACATGCACACAGGAAAACAGACATGCGCTCGTTTGTGCATGCAGTGGTTTGTTTGTGTTGCTTGCAAGCTCACATCACCACACAGTAACTGCTTTGTTTAATCTGTTCCAGTCTCTTGAGTTTTTTGTTGTTGTTGTTGTTGTTTGCTGTGATTTGGTCTGGTCTTCTGAAAACGTGTTATTTCCTCACTGCATTTTAAGCAGTGATGTTCTTGTCTCTCCCCAACCTTAGCTTTGTGACAGATTTGCTGGTTCGTCAGTCAACAGTCACGTGCAGACATTGTGATTACACACAAAAAGTGTACAACAGGAACTGACAACCAAAAATGTCACATCCTGTTGGTTCACTATTCTTCTGGAAGGTAATACAATGGTCTCCTTCTGTGAAGTCCACATGAAGTCCAGATTTATTTGCCTTCAGTCTGGATATGATCCAAAAAACAGAAAACTTGCCGTCTCATTGAGCAGCAGCGACAACTGTTTTTTGTTTTTTTTTCTCTGACAGTTGACCGCATAAGAAGAAATGATTTGACAGGTGCACCTGTGAGATTGAATAGTAACTCATTTTAAATAATTGGGGTTGGCGTGACACGCGGAACCTGCGTTTCACTCACCAGCAACAAACATTCTATATCCAAGAACCATTAACTTGACACAAATTATGTAATATCTGATCAACCTCTCTTGTGGCTTGGAAGATCAGGAGAACATAAAACTGCTCTCACACGTGTGCGCTTTCTGGCCTTTTTGTTGCCAACACACAGTCAGTGTTATGGCCCGGTCACACGGCACTTAACAAAGGGCAACGAAGCCCAAAGAAAACAAGAAATCTGGACTTTCGTTGACATCATTTAACCTTCACGCAGCTTCGTTCCTGCAGCTGGTGCTTCATCAGAAATTTTAAACAGTTGAAAAATTTGAACAAATGCCGTTGAAAACCTCAATTCATCTGGATTTCATTTTGCTGTAGTTCTTGACTGTTTTTTTTATTGTTTGCTTAGTTTTTGTAATGTTAGCGTTTAGTTTGTCTTCGTTCAACCAGCTGAATGTTTTCATACAGTAGAGAAGCCGGTTTGTGAGCACTTCAGCTTCACTGGGCTCAGGCACCTTATATAGGCCAGAATTAATATTTTGTGTTGATACAATTAATTATTTTACCAATAATAAAAATAAACAACACTCCTGCCACAAGCAACTGCTGTCTTTGAAACAACAAAAAAGTCGTGTAATTTCTGATGGTACTTGACCGCAGCAGCAGCAGTTCCTGTATGCGCTTGTTATTTTTTATTAAAAATAATAATATGAGTGTAGGAAGTATGAAGGAGTGTATGAACCTTTATGTACATGTGGCAACAGGAAGATGATTCAAATGATTATATAAGAGCCATTCTGGAAGGCAGAATTCATGTTGTGGATCAGCTGCTCAGTGATCAGCTGGTGGAAATAAACACACCCTTAGCTCTAAAGAATACTGCTGTTTAGGTTTTATATAAGAAATGACAAGTATTAAACCAACCTTGAATTATGGAGAAAACTGAGAAAATGTCTGTTTTTGAAGTGCTTGTTGATGGTGATCTTCAGGTAGTCAGTGCTCCTCCTGAAAAGGCAAACTGGGTTTGCAGGCAGTATTCATCAAGGGTCATATTTTAGGTTTGATTGCTACATTGTTCTGTTTCTGGTGTTAGTCTTCGCATATTGTTATTATTCCCCGTGTTATCTGATTCTGCCCTGTTGTAAATATTCTCTGGTGATTCTACTTTCTTGTGTCTTCTGTGTTACTGTTATGGAGCTTGCTTTTGTGGTTTCTGGCCTTCTGATTTCATGCGTCTCTGCGTTTCCATGATTGATTGTCTAGTTGCCTATTTAACCACCATTACAGCTTTTTCCAGAATTTTGCCTCAGTATTACAGCCCTTTACTGCCGTTCTGAGTTTCTAAGTTTTTGTCTGTCATCCAGGATTTGGTCGAATGGTATGAGAATTCTCTGTATTTACCTAGGGCTGCAGCTATCGATTATTTTTGTAATCGAATATTCTATCGATTATTCTGGCGATTAATCGAGTAATTGGATAAAAAGTACTTTTGCATTTTTAAACATCAATAGTCCAGGGCTCTCCCTAAGCAATGGCACAATGTCCCTGTGCCAAAGTCTTGACATTTTGCTGAAATGGTGATGGGATGTGGCTTTCTGTTCTGTTTTTTCCCCATCTTGTAAAATGTAACCATTTTGAGTTTTTTATTTAATTTTTTTTAAGGTTGGTGGACTGGATCCCTACGTGATACCGTGTTACCATGTTTGTGAAGCATTGTGTATTGCCCAGAAAAAGCGAAACAGTGCGAGGCTGAACAAAAGCCGGCTTTGACTGTGGGTACCCGGCCATCGGGTCAATAGTTACTCAGCACGTCGAGCAGACCATGTGTTTTTTAAAAATAGACAAACACACTGCTTCACTGTAAATGCGCAGTAGGTCTATTTTAGATGATCAGTGTGGACCCTCTTTCTCTTAAAAGGCTTATTTTACTCTGTGTCTCATTGGAAAGTGGTAGCTTTAAGGGATAAATTATTAGCTGTTACACGGCCTGAGTGCATGCTTCTTCTGTTGTTTTTCTGGGAACATTACAGCCCTGGCATATGTACTACAGCATTTAAACGAAGCTTCGAGGCACAGAATTTGCCTCGATCATTTATTTGAGTAATCGTTTCAGCCCTATATTTACCTACTGCTGGATTTTGGTAACCTTCTTCTGGTCCCATTGAAAAGCAGTTGCCTGTTGGACTGACCACCCGTGTGTCTGACCTCTGCCTGATAACAAAGCCCGTTATCAGCTACTAGAGCTGTGCGTTACATCTATGGGACAGTAAACTTGTTTGAACCTACTGTCCGCTGTGGCTCTCTGCATTGGGATCCATTGCATTGTTGTTCAGCACGCTGGACGCAGTTCCAGGGTGTGTGTGATTCAATGCAATATCTTCTTGTATCTTGAATCTAAAAAGGCACTCGTACCCCTCCCTGGGACCAATCGCTGGGATGACACAGATCTTTTATGAACCTTTAAGAACAGAGGGGAGCATAGTAGGGGATCACAACAGTGCTCACACATTCATTCTAAGAGCTTTTAGTTCTTGCACACTCATACCGTCATGCACATGTTAACAATGGCAGTGCAGGAAGAAGGGTTAGTCAGTGTTTGTATGACTTCGCATTTCCTGCCCAGATGATGAAGCAGGGAGAGAGGAGAGGAGGTGGAAAAGGAAGTCATGTTGAATGAATCCACGGGATGATTTATTGCAGTGATAGGGGAAGGAAGGAAGGAAAGAAGGAAGGGTGTAAAGGAGGTGTGTGGGCTGCTCTGCAGTGAATAAATGGTTGCAGGGAGGGCAAGAAGGAAACGAGGAAGCAAAAAGATGAGTGTGGCTGAGGAAAGGTACTACCCCCCTGAAGCTTCAGTGCCGCAGCTTCTACAGAAGATTTCTCTCGTCTGTTTTCCACCTTGTCTCTAAACCTAAATCTTGCCCAGTTTGTCTCTCTCCATCATGTCTTTGTTGGTCTCTCGATTGTTTCTTTATTCCTGTATCGCTTCCTTGTGTTTATGATGCTTGTGTACTGCATTCCTTCTTTTGCTTTCATCTCTAACATTTCTCCCTCCTGTTCTCGTTCTCTCTCTCTCTCTCTCTCTCTCTCTCTCTCTCTCTCTCTCTCTCTCTCTCTCTCTCTCTCTCTCTCTCTCTCTCTCTCTCTCTCTCTCTCTCTCTCTCTCTCTCTCTCTCTCTCTCTCTCTCTCTCTCTCTCTCTTTTTGGGTGTATAAATTATTTATTCTCTGAGGTTCCTTATCGTTCCCATGCTGCTCCACTAGATTTGTTGTGCTAAATCCCTTGCCTGACTAGAATAGCTTCCCATGGCTTTGCTAAAATACTGTTGAGCCCTGCAGCTTTGATATTTAAGTTTTATCAGCTGTCACACTTCTACGCCCAGATTTGCTTAAATTCTCTTTATATGCATAATGTTTCTTTTACATAATGAATGCAGGTCATGTGGAAAAATTCAGATTGTCTCCCTTTCTGATACGAGATTAAAAAATACACCAAGTATTACTGGAAAATGGAATTGTGGTGGGCAAGGAAGGGTTCTCTCTGGAATTGATGGTGCACTCTTTTAACAGGGTATCTTCAACAGCAAGTTAGTTAGAAAATCGTATTAATGTTGCGTAATAATTAAAAGATAAAAAAGCAGTAGCAAGCAGCGTACGGGCGAGTGCGCTGCCGCTGACTGTATAAAACTAATAATTTGATGTGGATTTGCTTTCCTGAACTATCCAGCAGGTGCCAGGGTTCTGCAGATGGCACAATGGTTCAAAATGTGGAACATTTTACACTATCAGGCTGGGTAGTCAGAGACAGCTGGACACAAATATAGGACTCAAACAAGTAGCTGTGCTGAAACAGCAAACGGGGTCCGGTACATAAGAAGGCAGTCCAACAAGATCAAATGTACAAAAAGCATCAGGCTAAGGCGTGGTCGGGTACACAGGCAGGTGGTCATATACACAAGAGGCAAGCAGATTGAGGAAATACAAAAACAGAGCTGGAGAGAAGGCACAAGGCACATCAATCTGGCAAGGGAACGGAGCAAACAGTGAACCTTAAATACACCTGGGTGATGAGCTGCAAATTAGGAGCAGGTGTACATGGAAAGCACCAGAACGAGGGTATGGCCAGAGAATGTGAAACGCCCACTACCAAGAACCAGGAGACAGACAAGAGAGATAGGCACAGACAGACCCAGGCAGGAAAAAAAAAACGAGCAAGAGAATAAACATACACAAAAACAACTGAAAACAAAAAAGACCACAAAATAAAACAACATGGCAAAACTCACATCCTGACATACACAGTCTATTCAGTCTTTACTTATAGTTTTACTTTCCTGTTCTGTTTGACATATTGTTCCTTATTTGGTGATGTAGTATGCATAATTTTTCTTGCCACAGTTGCTAGGATAAGTTGTTAGTTCACTTGAAGTGAGGCGCCACATCCAGCAGGTAGCAGTGGTTTTTATGACATAATACGTTGGCTAAACAAAATTGCTTTTCCAATTGATCTGGTGCCTCAGAGTTTAGCACATTTTAATCACTTTGTCATTGTTGTCTGCTATTTTAAGTTGAGATGTGCAAGATGATATCATGTGTTATTGAATTATTGTCTACACATGCTGGCTGGGATGGACTTATCCACACAAGTCCTCCTCTGTTATCAGTGCAGGGATAATGCTTTCTTGTGAGCAGGTGTGTCATATTGGGTCTTTGCCAATGAATGCTCTGAGTTACCTGCTAGTGCAAAATTTGTTCCAGCTGTGTGTCAGTGGGTAATGTCACAGCACTAAATGACTTGTTCTTCCAAATTTTCAACTCTGTGTTGCTTTCTGTGGGCAATTTCTGCCTAGTTTCAACAGTCATGATAGGCTTAATAATGTACGATGTGTAGACGGACCACCCTGCAATGAAAACATGTTGGCTGTCACTAATCTGGATTTATTCGAGCCTGACGCTGTCTGCACTTGCTGCCCCGTGGGCCACACGATGAGCTGACTTATCACGCGTCCGCTCCAAATAGAAGGAAAACGCACGTCTTCACAGTGCAGACACAGATGCCCCCGACCTGCCCGACCACTGAGTCAGTTTAAAACACACACAGCACCTGGTTCAGTGTTGTTTGCCCCCGTCTCCTAATGGCACAGATGCGCTTAGGCCTGTTGAGCGCCCTCGCAGCTGCGTGAAGCTTTCAGGCCTCTTCTGGCTGTTTGTCCCGACATGTGGGACTGTAGAGAACTCAGCCACTGAAACCAGAGGAGAGAATTTTTACTGGAACAGCAAGAGAGTGAGAACTGAGAAGCACGCATGACTTTTTCTTTTTTTTTTTTTTCCTCCTGCCCTAGTTCAAATTCAGGCAAAAAGTAATTACCTGAAACGTTACACTTTAAGATGAGTTTTAAATGGGAAAATAGAACAGGAGTGTAGAAACATGCAACATCCTATCCGCCCATTTTGTCGTATAAAATGAGGTACAAGTGGATGAGATGTCGGCAATCTATTACACTCTTTTTTTTAGAAATAGGTGTGATTATGACTGCCACAACAATAAATATCAACTGTTTTGATACTCGCTTCATTAAGCAGTAAACTAAGGGATAGAATTGCCATATTTTGTCTTGATCTTTCTCATATGTCTAAAATCTTCTCTTTGAGTTTGTGAAAAAGGGATTCTGACTGTTTTATATATCAAGGACAGCAAAGTTGGTTTTTGAACTACTTTTTAACCACTTGAAAATCATTTTAAATTGGTATAAACACATACCTTTATTTTTACTGGCTTTAAATTGTTGTGAAGCAACAGTAAGGGCCCCTTCACACATAACATGGTTTAAGTCGACTAGCGCACAAAGGAGAAATTGCATGCCAATTGTGAAAAATTGGAGCTGCCTCCAACATCTCGTACATGTGTTACTGCAACTATTTGCACACCATTATGAACTGTTTTGTAATTTGTGTCAGCATGGCCCAAGCAGAGGGTCACCCCTTTGAGTCTGGTCTGCTTGAGGTTTTTTCCTCAGAGGGAGTTTTTCTTCACCACTGTCACCTGTGCTTGCTCTGTGGGTTGGTAAGGTTAGACCTTACTTGTGTAAAGCCCTATGAGGCAACTTTGTTGTGATTTGGCACTATATAAATGGAAATTTAAAAAAAAACATTCGATCCCTCTCACGGCAGTGTCGCTTGGCACTTAGAAAATGTCTGGCCATTCACGCTGTTACCCCAAAAACAGTCAACAGACAATCACTCTCTTGCTGGATGTGAAATTTGTCTATGTGCCCCCACGAGTGTGGCTTTGCAAAAAGTAACACACATGTGGCCTGCATGTGTATCGCAGGTGTGCACGTGTGTTGCACAGTATGTGCACCCCTCCCCCACGAAACACGTGGCGTACATGTGGTTCATGCCCCCCCCGCTGCTCCCCCAACACATGTGGCATGCCGTGGGGGGAGCGCACTTGCATAAAATGCTTATATGTATGCTGCACAGACATGATCACATGGTGGCCGGACAGGCACACAGTTGCACACAGCACAGCGAGGTGCCTGTCAGCTGTTGACCAGAGACTCACTGATGGCTCACATAACACAGAAACAGTGACACTTTGGTGTGTGCGCTGGACAGACGGGGTGTGTCCGACAGCCGCAGCTGTTGAGATCGCTGGTCCTGGACATCCCAGAAGGAGAACACATACCGTGTTGGGATGGACGTGAACTTACAACTGTCCACTGTGACGCACACGTGTCTTCTTGCTGTCCTCACATGGACATACATAAAAACATATATCCCTGTTGCAATGGGCTGCAGTGAGTGAGCGCATGGCACGCACATTGACAGGCTGCCCCAGTTGATACAGACCGTGAGGTCATAACATGCAGCAGGCGATCTGAATGTCACATCACCCACGTGAGCTCTGTTCCACATGATGTGGTGTCTGTCCTGCAGTGCGTCGTCCACAAGACACGCATGTTGGGCTGGACACGCCGGACCAGTAGACGTGAACATAAGAGCGGCCTGTTCATTCATGTCCTTTCATGACTGTACGTCTGTGACCATGGGTCATCTACAGAGGAACAGGCAGATCATACTTGTATTGTCCGCTTGATAAGAGGGATTCAATAAAATGTGGTGTTTTTTATGGTGTGTGGTTCTGTTTTATTTTAAATACGTCTATCTCCTTGTTGATTTCAGGCATTTTTTTACACACCTTTTACAGGACAGCGATGGTAGTGCGGTGGTAAAGTTTCTGGCTGGCAATCAGAGCTCTTGGAAATTGCAGGTTCGAATCCTGTGGGTGGCATGTAGTTTTTTTTCTTCACAGCAGCTGCACAATGTGGTTACACATGCTCCAGCTGCTCACGTTGTGTTCATTAGTTCAACACTACATATGAGTGGTTAAAATGCTATCAAGCTATTTTCAGTGTTTATTGTCCCCTACCATGAAATAAGTGGGACCGTTGAAATGGACTGATGCAGCCATGCATCAGTCCGTCATGTTTTGAGGGCTTTTTAAATAATTGTAAAATATCAGCAGATTTAATGGAAAAGTAAAATTATTTGCAGCCAAAGTCATCATTATGAGATTTTTGCACCCCCAGATTCTCATTTTGTAACTGTCAAGTGATGCACAAGGCAAAAATTTCCAATGAGATGAAGAAAATATTGGTTGATAAAATGTTATTTGTAATGTTCCAAGAGTTGCTGAAGCTGGCTGAATAGAATGCCAGAAGAAGGTGCAGTTGGAATGATTGGAATGTTTGGTGTCTTATTTTGGCACATATATCTGGAATATGGGGAGGTGACGGTCTAGTGGTTAAGGTGTTGGGCTTGAGTCCAGAAGATCATGGGTTCAAATCTCCACCTGACTGGAAAATCACTAAGGGCCCTTGGTCAAGGCCTTTAATCCCCTATTGCTCCCGGTGTGTAGTGAGCGCCTTGTATGGCAGCACCCTGACATGGGGGTGAATGTGAGGCATAATTGTAAAGTGCTTTGAGCATCTGATGCAGATGGAAAAGCGCTATATAAATGCAGTCCATTTAATATGAAAGCCTAATATTTATTTATTTTTTGATAGAGCAAGCTTTGGAAGAGATGAAGAAATTGCTGCTGCTGCTGTTGGGCTGTGCAGTCCAGGTAAGATTTTGCATACAGGTGCTTAAATCTTTACTTTAAGTTGTGATTTCATTTGATTATAACACCATGTCTCAAAAGGACAAATGCTTTAAACTTAATAGGTTAGATGCTGAAATGGTAGTGTGTTGGTCATCTTGTATTCCGGTGTCTGAAATCTTATTTTGGAGGAACGCTCTCATCAAGTAACTGGTTTTTGTGATTTATTATTTAATTGAATGTAATTTAATTGGAATATGATAAAAAACATTTTTAAGAAGACTAATATAATTCACGTCTATTGTCAATTAATAGAATTTAATCCTGTCGTTTTTAATCTTGCCGCTTTGTGAATATGAGCCGCCTGATCCCACCCAAAATAAAAACAGATTTATGGCCTAAGACTAGGTTACTTTCCTACATAAAACTACTGCTTCTTGAAAACCTGCATATCAGATCAACTTGACGCGTTGTGTCTGCAGTATTGTTCCACTAACCTTCATTTCACCCCAACACCAGCTGTGTACTGAACATCTAATGAAATGGCTGTCTGTTTCTCTCTGTGGATTTTTAAGATATATTTTATTTTCTGTGCATTTAACACAGGGATGATTTCTTCCAAATGCTAATTCACTATAAAGCACAGTACAGTCGTAAAGCATTTTAAATTGCTATACAGTGTTCAAAACTCGTATAAAGTCACTGTCAACATAGTCTTCGATTTCTATGACATAAAACCCCTGATAATTTCCCTCGGTTGCTGGAATAATTTAATACTCCCCAAATCAAAAGGCTTCTTTGTCTTATGAAGATGTTTCATTTGCCACCAAATAAAAATCTTTCAGTGAAGCAGTGTTAAATGCAGCGACAGGCTTAATCACACTTTTCGGCTGCCTTTATCCTCTCAAAATAATCCACATGCTTGTCCTTAAAGGCAGCAGACTTAGCCACTGGGGGGAGGGCCAACCAGCTAAATTGATGTCTGTTCCAAAACCAGATTATGAGGGAGGGTTGGCATGAATGAGGACATGTGACATGTGAAGATATTTATTCATTCTGAGTCTTAGTTTTAAATGTTTTGGGGTTCAACCCTTCACTAGAGTCAAAAGAAGAGGGTATCAGCAATGTTGTGATTGAATAATGGGTGAGGGTTGTTAGACAGTGGTCATGCGGCTGAGATGTGGGCAGTGAAGAAGGTGCAGGAGAAGATGTTGGATGTTACAGATATGTTGGAGGTAAAACAAATATTCCTAGATTTTGGAAAAAACCTAGGCATGTACCTTGTAAAATGCAAGGAGTGAATAGATAGATAAATGAATGAGTATATCCCCTTTAGTTTGTTAACATACCTGCAAAACAATAACTGTCATCTTCTAATTCACCAGATTAAAATGGCATATAATGAGGACAGATTTGCTTAAATCTGCTGAATTAAAAAAAAAAAAAAAAAAAAAAAAAAAAAAAAAACAAGATCAATCCAAACAATAACTTGTTTTGCTCATGTATTGTCCCATTGTTGTGTCTGCGTGATGGTTAGTGGATGCTTGCTAGATGATGACAAATTAGTAGCAGATGTGGGTTGAATTTAATGTAACTTGTCTGCCACCTGCTGAACACTGCCACCTGTTGGATGGTTGATAGATGCTGGATGAATGATGGAATTTAATAGCAGCTGTGGCGTCTCACTGAGAGACTCCTTCAACATAAAAATGAACAAAATCAAAGAGATAAACTGTTTTCTGATTCTTTCACAGCAGTTATGTTGCAAAACTCAAATACGTCGTGCTCTTTCATGCTTGTATTGTACTGTAGAATATTTGCAGAGATCCCCCCTTCCCCAAAGCATTTCCTTTTTCAACACTTCTATTAAAAAAGAAAGGTTCACACTCTGTTTTCACTCACACTAGCCGTTTATCACTGAAGAACCCTTGTCCATATTGGGGTTTTGTTTTTTGTTTTGTTTTTTTCCTCCTTTTCCTGGGTGTCAGCACATTTTTTTCAGTTGCCCTAAATGAGTACGGAATGAGTGCAACCTCGTGTATCTGCCTACAGAAAAATGCTGCACCCATTGTCTTTTTTTTTTTCTTTTTCCCCCCAGAGTGATCTGCTTTCTTTGAGTAGCAGTTATGAGCACTTTAATTTGACAATTCCTAAAGTTTTCACAGAGATGCTGCATCGTCTCTGCAGTGCCTTTTCAGGCCCCCAATCAGACAGAGAAAAATTGCCATTGACCTGGAAGGAAAAGTCTGTTCTTGTGGTCTCCGTCTACAGTCTGCTGATATGTCACACAAAATATCACAATAGAGGCAAAAAACCCTCCTCATGTGATAGCATATAGGTCAGACACTATATTCCTGTTGAGGGTGAGCGCTTTTTATTGTTGCACAGCTTTAAGCTAGCCCTTAGCTGCTTATTGTTGTCATAGAAATAAATGCTACGTTGCACTTTTAATTTTTAAGAAAGCATTGAGATGAGGCGCTGGGATGAAGTGCTTCTCAGAACATAGAACTTTTCTGGCAGTATAAGCAAAAAAACAAACAAAAAAAAAACTTACCGTATTTTCCGGACTATAAGTCGCACCGGAGTATAAGTCGCACCAGCCACTTTATCCATTATAAAGAAAAATAAACCATAAATAAGTCGCACCGGAGTATAAGTCGCACCAGCCACTTTATCATTATAAAGAAAAATAAACCATAAATAAGTTGCACTGGACTATAAGTCCCATGGACATACAGGTATGTTAACTTAACATGAAAAGTTCAGATGATAATATTGTGACGGCTACCGTTTTCAGATGCATATTTCACCAGTCGTAACTTACAATCTGCAGAGTATGATTTTCTTTTTGGTGGCATTTTTTCGGGCCTTCTCCGTTGTCTTGTTAAGTTATCAGTAACGTTGAAATTTTTATTTTTCTATGGTAGTCAGAAGTCGCAGGAACAGTCACACAAGCCTTGAGTGCCCTCTCGTGAGCTGCATTTTACCTACAGATATGTTTGTATTTTGCGGACCACATTGTGAGCCGAACCATGCAGCACCTACCTGCGCAGCTCATGACCACCCAGCGGTGTCGATCCAGCTCCTTCCAAGTGCAGACGCTAATCCTCCGCCGTCGCTCAGTGCTCCCATGCAGCTCTCAGCGTCAACTCTGCTCACACTGATATCCAAGGGTTGAAGCTGTTTTGTTAGCCGTCCCGGAATAAACACCATGTTCGTCTGCTTCAAACGCTATTCACAATCTTCGACGCCAGCTCCTTCCAAGTGCACACGCTAATCCTCTGCCGTCGCTCACCCAGTGCTCCCACGCAGCTCTCAGCGTCAACTTAAACACTCTGCTCACACTGATATCCAAGGGTTGAAGCTGTTTTGTTCGCCATGCCGGAATAACAGCAAGCACCGTATTCGTCAGCTTCACACGCTGTGGGTGAGGTGAGGAATACGCGTCCAACGTTCTGTTCTCTGATTGGTTATCGCGACCAGCGTGACTTATAGGACGGCCGCCATACTACAGTGTCCATGATGCATTGCATTTCCTTTTCTGGTGGCCATTTTAAAACATAGATCGACTCTGTCACGTAAAATTGTTTTGTTACAGTAAATTAATTGAGATCCTACCGGTATATTTTTCATTTATAAGTCGCACCGGAGTATAGGTCGCACCCCCGGCCAAAACATGTAAAAAAGTGCGACTTATAGTCCGGAAAATACGGTACTTTCAACATAGGGTTTAAGAGTGATTGTCAGTTTGCTGGGTTACCATAGCAGGACCCAAAAATGCACATTTAATTTAATAACATTTTTATTGGTGAAATGGACTGCATTTATGTAGCACTTTTCCATCTGCATCAGACGCTCAATGCACTTTACAATGATGCCTTATATTCACACAGTCACACTCACAAACTGATGTCAGGGTGCTGCCATGCAAGGTGCTCATTACACACCAGGAGCAACCTGGGGATTAAGGACCTTGCCCAAGGGCCCTTAGTGATTTTCCGGTCATGCTGGGGTTTGAACCGCTCTGCTCTGAAGCCCAACACTTAACCACTAGGCCATCACCTCCTCAGCACTGGACCATCACATTTATTAAACAATGAGCAAAGCTACTTAGTTTTCTATTTTTTTTTTTTTTTATTTTACTAAAAATACCAATTGTATTTTAAAAATATATGTTTTTGGGGCTAAAAGGAGATATTTCCAGGAAAAATCGATTAAATGTAAGACAGTTATACACCTACTGCTTCCTCCTGGACTTCTTCAGACCCACATGGAGCCTGTTGTGGGCTCCAGCCTCAGCTTGGGAACCTACTGCAGTCTTCTTTGATTATTCGCCCAGTCATTCATTCTGTCCTGTTTCTGTTGACAGTGCGAGAAGAAGGAAGATTACATTGAGCGTATCCAGACTCTGGATTTTGACACCAAAGCTGCCATAGCATCCCACATCCAAGAGGTATCAATATGTTTGATATTCAGTTTGTCATGGTAGACTGCATTCATGAGTTACATTACTTGATTACTGCGAACAGCAGGCCTGGCTGGCGAAGGTCATCTGAAAAATATTAATTGTTAAATAATTTTTTTCTGTTTGCCAGTCTGCAGTAACTATTGGAATTAAACATTCTGAATATATTTGTCTCACAAGATACAGTGAAGGTAACATTTTACTTTACGAGTGTCTTGATGCTTGTGGTGGTTGCTGTAGGTGACTCATAATCAGGAAAACGTAATGGACCTGCAGTGGTTGGAAAGTGGAGAAATGCCTCCGGATGACCTAGACAGCCTCTCTAGAAACCTGGCGTTCCACCTCAGACGCCTGGTGGATGAACGGGACACTCAGCTGGAGGTAACGCCAATGACAGTTTTGTGTGATTTGATTTTATCAGACCTCATGAACAGGTTGGAATCCCTTTATCATCACAGCAGCGGAAGCTAAATGACAAAGTGCAACCGATGCAGATGAAAACACAGCAATAACAGCTATATATGGGGGGGGGGTTCCGCTTCTATTTTTGTGTGCGGTAGATATGTGTGAACTACAAAAGCGGTTTTCCTCATGAAAACGATGGGCCTCTTTTATGAGCGTAATGTGGAATCTTTTCATGTTTTGCTGCTTTTTCCACAGCAGAACCACCTCAGGAAGGAAGGGTTGAAACTGTTATCAGTCTACATCAATGGATAGGGTTCCAGGCCATCACATGCACATGCTCTCAACTGATGTAGCTGAACTCTGTGCTTGTGTTCTCTAACAGCATCCAGATTATCATCAACTAGTCAGGCCGCTCTCAATTAAAATCCCATTTCCTGCCATGGGCACCAGATGAGAATAAGATGTGTGTGGGACTGGATGGACCCTTTTGACTTAATGCATGCTCTGACTTTGAGTAGCAGCATATAGTGTTAAGCTCTTGTGTTTTTGTTTTTTTTTTATGCTTGAAGGCTTTAATTCCAGTCTGCACTACTAGGATAACGTCCTGCCTTAGAATTAGCAATGATGGTTGCCAGTACTTCTGTGAAGTTTCCTGTGATTAGGAAGCATATATAGAATTATTTGGGTCAGTAAATTTCTTTAACTCTGTAAATACTATTGGCTGTTCAGCTCTGAAATTTTGGGTTTTGATGGGTACAGGTGAGCTTCTTTTAACATCATGTGAAATACAGTAAAGGCAGCCAAGCCTATTTAGTTGCTCGTGGATTCGTATTGTTAATTGCAGGATTCTGCTTGTTTTCTGTAAATCAGTTCCAAAGTATTTTGTTTTTCAGGTTGTATTTCAGTTTTATTTTTCCTAGTACATTTTCCCCCTGAATCAGACTTCAGAGTATCAAATGTGAAATCTCACATTATGGTATACGAGGTCTATTAGATAATAAACCGACCCCTTTTTTTTTTTTTAACTATATGGATTTGAATTACACCAATCATGCTTGAACCCTCATGCGCATGCGTGAGTTTTTTCACGTGTGTCGGTGACGTCATTTCCCTGTGGGCAGGCCTTGAGTGAGATGTGGTCCCGCCCTCTCGGCTGAATTCCTTTGTTTCACACGCTGCTCGAGACGGCGCGCTTTGCTTTATCAACATTTTTTTCTGGACCTGTGAGGAATATCCGAGTGGACACTATTCGAGAAATTAAGCTGGTTTTCGGTGAAAAGTTTAACGGCTGATGAGAGATTATGGGGTGTTTGTCGGTGTAAGGACTTCCCACAGAGCAGGACGTCGTGCAGCCCTTCCAGGCGCCGTCGTCGGTCTGTTTCGACCTGAAAACATCCTAATTTAAGGCTTAATTCACCCAGGACGTCGTGAGAGAACAGAGAAGATTCAGAAGAGATCGGCATGAGGACTTTATGCGGACATTCCACTGTTTAAGGACATTTTTTTAATGAAAGACGTGCGCGCAAATTCGCCGAGTCGTTTCCGTGACGACTCGGCAAATCTGTGTGCGCCGTGACAGGAAAAACACCTCAGTGTTGAAAACCATTTGTAAAATTCGGGCGGCTTTTGATGGCTTTCAACAAGTGAGTAACTGAGAAATTGTTTAACAGCTTGGGCATGTTCCAACTTGCCCGTTAAGGTTTCCAACGGAGGTGTTTTTCCTATCTCGACCCCCCCCCGGTCGGGTCCGGCCCGACATGTGACTCTGCCCGCACATTCTTTCATTACAAAATGTCCGTTAACAATGGAATGTCCGAATAAACTCCTCATGCCGACTTCTTCTGAAAGTTCTCTGTTCCCTGACGACTTCCTGGATCAACAGAGCCTGAAATGTGGAAGTTTTCAACTTGAAACAGTGAGACGCTGCCGACTCGAAGCGCAGATCGCTGTCAGGCACCGTGGGCCGTCCTTACGGCGACACTACCAGACCAAAATCTCTCATCAGCCGTTAAAATTTTTACCGAAAACCAGCTGAATTTATCGAATGGTGTCCACAGTTGTGCCTTACAGTTTTGAAAAATTTTTGATCAAACAAAGCAGCAGTCTCTGAGCCATTCCTAAACAATGAAAAAATCGACGAGAGGGTGGGCCACTCCTCACTCAAAGACTGCCCACAGGCAAATGACGTAACCGACAGGCGTGAAAAAACTCTCGCATGCCCACGAGGGTTCAAGCATGTCTGATGTAATGACACGTGATTCAAATCCATATGGTTTTTGAAAAAAATAATAAGATCGGATACTTTTCTAATAAACCTCGTATATTGAAGGCCCCTTACATTCAAGCGTTGTTTCAGAGTTCATTCTTAAGAGCCAGCAAATGGTGTTTGCATGAACTTCCCATAGCCCCCCACCCCCCTCAGGGTTTTCAGCATTTTTCAGGGTCTCTTTCACTTGCAGGTGAAGATATTTATGAAATTCTGCGTCTTAGTTTTAGATGTTTTGGGGTTCACTAGGGTCAAAAACAGTGATGCAGTAATTCTCCAGTATTGAGTTGGAATGCAAACACCACCACGGGCTAAATGGCTGTACAATTGAATCCTATGGTGCAAGCTAAAAACCTCAAAGTAATCCACTTTTTGTCACCATTAAATAAGGGAGAGTGGGGACTTCCGGTCGGCGGCAAGCAAAATGGACGCTTAATACAGGGCTCTCGCCAAGAAATCATAAACTCATCCCCAAATCTGAGAATACTCGAAATTCAACATTAAAGGACAAGTGGGGATGAGCGGGGAACAAAAAAGAGGAAGACGACCAAAACAGAGACCTCAGAACAGAGCTGAAAACGATTCAGAAACGGAGGAAGAAGGTACCACTCGAGAGGACAAGCTAATGGCTAATGCTTAGCTAGTACGTGGCAGGACGGGCTGTACAGCATAACAAAAGAAATACGAGAGCTTAAACAAGAAATGAAGAGTGACTTTGTGACGCTCAAAAACAAAGTCAAGTCAGATTTAAAGCAGGAATTCAGTACGTTTAAAGAACAGGTCGACCAGACGTTGTCGGAAAGCACGAACGAACTCTCAGAGCAGAAACAAGCTCTAGAAGAGGCGCAAAACCGGATCGAAGAACTGGAAGAATGGAGTATTGAGTTAAAACGAGCCCTCCTCACGGCTTTGGAAACGCAACGGGATATGAAAGAGAAGTTAACTGACTTAGAAGGAAGATCAAGGAGAAATAACATTCGAATCTTCGGGGTACCAGAGGGAGCAGAGGGGGACTCAGTCCACCGCTACGTGGAGAAAATGCTGCGGAAGGAATTGGAGCTACCAGATGAGACCCGTCTCGCAATTCATCGAGCACACAGGGCAATAGCTGGACGTCCTGGACCTGGAGCAACACCTAGGTCTGTCATTGTGAACTTTTTGGAATTTGACACCAAAGAGTCCCTTCTCAAGAAAGTATGGAAGAAACGAATACAAGTGAACAACAAACCACTGTTTTGTGATCACGACTACCCCAACGAGGTAGTTAAAAAAACGTAAAGCATACAGTGGCATCAAAAAGGTATTGAAGGCACACAGTGTTAAATTCCAAACACCACTAACAAAAATCAGAATCCATTGGCAAAACGGGTCAAAAACCTATGCCAGCCCACAGGAGTCAGCAAAGGAGATGCGGGAGAGAGGGCTTGACGTGGAGATGGGAGAAGAACAAGAGGAGGCACTCAACAACAGGATCAAAGAAGTGTTTCCATGGGAGAGGAACCAGGAGTCATCTGCGAGGAGAGGAGCCAGTCAGAGAGCAAAGGAGAGGCTCCAGGAGTTTCGAAGATGAGGTGAAACAAATAAAGGGAGGTAGTTGTAAATAGACATTGTCGACACAAGTAACACGGACAAAAAAAAAAAATATATATATATATATATATATATATATATATTTTTTTTTATATATATATATATATATATATATATATATTTTTTTTTATATATATATATATATATATATATATATATATATATATATATATATATATATATATATATATATATATATATATATATTTTTTTTTTTATATGAGGTTCCAGTATAAGTAGAGTGCTATGTTTGGGAGTAAACATTATTATTATTTCTTTATATCAACCTTGATTTGTGTCTCTTACTTATTTTTTGTCTCATCCTTACTTGAAAATCATTAACCCAACACAAATTGTCATGTGGACAAACAAACCTGTTTTTATTTATATTGGATAGATATTTTGGATAAGCTACAACCTACCTCCCTAGCTAAACCGTCGTCGTTAACGCACAATTTTGGTGAGACTATCGAAAAACTGTTGGACTAGTGTAGAATGAAGGGGAGACTCATTCACGAGTCCATCTCCACAGCTACAGAGGGGCCCTCCTTCTCCAGGAGGTTTTACCCCTCCACCACCAACGGGACATTGGGACCAGATGAAGGTCCTTGGACTTACCGGATACAGGTTCTCAACCGTTCTTTTCAGGTTATTGTTCATATTGTTAAATGTGTTCTTCGTGGCAATGTGAAAAACAAGAATCCTTTTTTTGTTAAAGATGCAACTTAATCCTTTGAATATAATATCACTCAACATAAATGGATTGAATAATCCAATAAAAAGAAAAAAGGCTCTCACTAAGTTTAAAAAAGAAAAAGCCGATGTAATCTACTTACAAGAAACTCATCTCTCTGACAAGGAGCATGGAAAATTAAAAACTATGGGCTACAGAAATACTTTTTATAGTTCATTTAAAGGAAGTAGTAAAAGGGGAGTCGCAATCTTAATCTCTAATAAAATCAAATTTGAATGCATAAAAGAAGTAAAAGATAAGGAAGGCAGATATATTATGATTAAAGGGAGGTTAGAAGAAGAACTGGTTACATTATTTAATATATATGCTCCCCCAGAGTCAGATAAATCTTTCTATAAATTGGTATTTGATATCATTTCCCAGGAGTCTGATGGCATATTAATTAGTGGAGGTGATCTAAATATTGTTTTGAACCACTTTTTGGACACTACTAGCAAGACAAAAGGTAGCAAAACCAAAATAGCACACTACATAAATACTACTTTGAAAGAATTGGGAATAATAGATGTCTGGAGAGAATCCCACCCGTTGAAAAAGGACTACACATTTTATTCAAGCCCACATTTGACCTACACGAGAATAGATTATTTCTTAATGAATAAAGAAGATAGATTCAGAATAGTAGAATGCAAGATAGGCACATCTGACCTGTCTGACCATTGCTCACTATACCTGACCGTAAACTTAAATAGGAGAACCAAGATCACAAATTGGAGATTGAACATTGGATTGCTAAATGATAAAGAATTAGTGGAAAAAATAAGAAAAGACATCGAAATATATAGAAACGAAAATGACCAGGGAGGAATAGATCCCACAATATTGTGGGATGCTATGAAGGCAGTAATACGGGGTAAACTAATATCAATAGCTTCATACAATAAAAAAACAAAAACTGAAGGAGTACCAGGAAACTGTGAAGGAATTACAAAAACTCGAAGAATTGCACAAGAAGATAAACGACACAAACACATTGTTAAAAATCAAGGAAGCTAGAACTAAGATTGATAATATACTAACAACGGAAGTGAAAAAAAAAAAAATCAGATTTCTAAAACAGACTTACTATGAAGGAGGTCCGAAAGCAACTAAATCATTGGCGAGGCAATTAAGAAACAAACAGCTTAGTACAATTTTAAAAATTAGAGACCCTATATCAAAAGCACTAAAGTTTAAACCAGAAGAGATCGAGAGGGCATTTGAAGAATATTATACAAATTTATATAAACAACCCAGAGCTGCCGACGATGAGACAATTAAAATATTTCTAAATTCATTAGATCTTCCAAATATAGGAAATTCACAAAATACAAAAATTTGCTCTGAGATTACAGAGAAAGAATTAGAAGATGCAGTTAAAAGAATGAAACCTAATAAGACTCCGGGGACTGACGGATTTCCCATAGAATGGTATAAGATCTTCAAAAAAGAACTTAACCCAATGATGTTAGCATCATTTAATCAGACACTAAAGAATGGGAAACTTCCTCCATCATGGAACGAGGCCACAATCACGGTCATACCCAAGGAAGGCAAAAATAGCGAATACTGCGAAAACTATAGACCAATATCAATACTAAATGGCGATTACAAAATATATTCATCAATTATATCTAATAGATTCCAAACCTTCATATCAGACATAATAGATGAAGATCAATCTGGCTTTATTAAAGGGCGGCAGACTCGTGACCATATTAGGAGGACTCTACATGTAATCGAAGAAATCCAGAAAAAGGAGGAAAGTGCAATATTATTAAGTTTAGATGCGGAAAAGGCTTTTGACAGTGTTAGCTGGAGATTTCTGTATCTTAGTCTGGAGAAATTTGGTTTAAATTCACAATCTGTCGCATGTATTCAAACATTATACCAGAATCCTAAAGCAAGAATCAAGATAAATGGTAGTCTCTCGAACTGGTTCAAACTTGAAAGGTCCACAAGACAAGGCTGTTGCCTCTCCCCTATTCTATTTGCAATATTTATTGAACCCTTGGCCCAAGCAATAAGACAGGCCGAGGAAATAGAGGGAGTTAAAATTAGAGAAACTGAACATAAAATTGGATTATTTGCAGACGATGTCTTAATATATTTAAAACGACCAGAAATAAGTCTCCCTAAATTGATGAACATTTTTTACTTTTATGGTGTCTTGTCAGGGTACAAATTGAATAAAATGAAGACTCAAGTTTTGTCTTTTAACTATAGTCCAACAACAGACAGGATTAAACAATACAACTTCAAGTGGGTGAAAGAAACAATCAGTTATCTGGGCATAACAATTACAAACAATCTAACCAATCTGTACAAAATAAACTATATTCCTCTTAATCAGGAAATATACAAAGATATGGAGAAGTGGGGAATACTGTTACTCGATATGAATGCAAGAATTGATATAATTAAGATGAATGTACTACCCAGAATTTTGTATCTGTTCCAATGTTTGCCGGTGCCAATACCCACCTCACAATTTGTAGAGTGGGATAAAAAAATCTTAAGATTTATTTGGAATGGGAGGAAACCAAGAATCAAATACTCAACACTTCAAATACCTAAGAAAGAGGGGGGATTGGCACTTCCAAACTTACAAAATTATTATTACGCCGCACAGATGAAATCTTTGATTTGCTGGTGTACCATCGACTGTTCTACTAAACGGAAGGAAATAGAATTGGATACTGAAGGGGGCCGTATAAGAACCATGATAACCAACAAGAAAATGTTTAAAGAAAACGAGAAATATTTAGACTCGCTTACTAAATTCACATTGGAGACCTGGTTCTCAGTAGTTAAAAAATACAAGATGGAGAGTGAAATTAAGATCTTTAGTTGGTTGGCATACGACACAAACTTCAAACCAGGAATCATGAACTCAAAATTTAAGGAATGGTCAAACAGAGGCCTGACTATGTTTAGTAAATTAATCAAAAGAGGTGAAATTAAGACCTTTCAGACTCTACAAAGAGAATTTGACTTGGACAAACAAGATTTTTATATGTATCTTCAGATTCGGGAATATTACCGCAAGGAAATAAGACCAGGTCTTACAGGGAAAATAAATGCAATTACAGAAGTACTAAGTAACGCATACAAGAATATATCTGGAAAACTAATTTCAAAATTGTATCAAGGCTTGGTAGGTAACAGTAAAACTTCAACATTATACATAAGAGATAAATGGAAAAAAGAACTAAAGACGGAGATAAGTGATGAAATGTGGTATGACATCTGTGTAACACAACAGGACACATCGAGTTCTAAAATGTGGAAAATGTTTTGCTGGAAAAATATTGTACGTTTTTTCATTACTCCAAAGATAAAGAAGAGTTCACTGTCTGTACATCAACCTTGCTGGAGATTGTGTGGAGAGCAGGATGTTAACCACACATATATTTTGGCATTGTATTAAGTTGACAAGCTACTGGGATAATGTTCGGAAAGAATTAAAAGACATACTGGGATATGAGCTACCCAATACATGTACAGTATTGTATTTAGCATATTTAACAGACATTGCAATCCCAACTAAAGACCGATACTTGGTGAAGATTCTTTTGGCGGCCACGAAAAAAGCAATTACGCAAAAGTGGTACAAGGCCACCACTCCCACCTTGGGCAACTGGAGAGAAATAGTGGATGACATCTACAATATGGAAAGGCTTACATATATCATAAGACTACAGCTACCAAAATGTGAAGAGCTGTGGGAAAAAATGGACAGAATTCAAACTTCGGCGATGTAAACTGAGACCTATTTAAGATTGTATTGTGAAAAAGTAATATGTTGTCAATTGTCACATGCCACTTTGTTCTGATGTGTTATCGTTCTTTTAAAATGTGATTTATGTTATAATGAAAAATAAAAATAAGTATAAAAAAAAATAAGGGAGAGTATGATTTGAAGTGTCTGGTAGCATAGAGAAGATCCTTATGGAGGTACATGTGTGCTAGTTTATGTCAATAAATGTAAATAAACCTTTTAAAATGACTGATTGATTGGTCTTCCTGTTTGGTGCGGCTGCTCTTGACTAAGTGTATGCAAGTCAGAGGTGGGACAAAGTCACTCTCAAGTCATGAATCAGCAAGTCTCAAGTCATAATGACCATCAATTGTTTGCAAGCTGACTTGAGACTTGACTTGTATCTTGCAGATTGATGACTTGAGAATGACTTGACAGTGACTTCATCCCACCTCTGATGCAAGTTGATTGTTGGTGACAGGTTTGTTCTTCATTGGTAAACTACATGAACGAGCCCTCCATCAACAATCAACTTGCAGTCGCAATGCGATCAGACACTTCTAAAGTCATCTTCAGCTACTCAGGGGTAAGAAAAAGTGGTTTATGTGACATTTTGTTTCCCCCCATAGGCTTCTATTGTGTGTGTGTGTGTGTGTGTGTGTGTGTGTGTGTGTGTGTGTGTGTGTGTTCCTGATGGTGTTGGCGATCTACCTAGACTGCTTATCATTTTTGTCCCTAATGTAAAGTTGAGTTCCCCTTTAACATCAAAGTCAGTTTTCTATAACTCTGTCATCTGTTTGTTTGCAGGATTCTGAAGAAGAAGAAGAAAAAAAAAAACCTTTGAAGCACAGTAGACTTCTCATTCTTTTTCAGAAGCAGAACTTACTCAGCTTTGCTGTTGACAGGAATCTGGATGCAGATTTGGAAACATTTATTTTATTTCTCTGTATTTTTTTTTTAACAATTTTATCATTTTCCCCCAAAAAACTGAGTTATTAATGAAATATGTGGGTTCTACATGTTTCATGACATACAGTTGTATGTAAACATTTGGGCACCCCTAATGATTTCCAAGATTTTCCTTTATAAATCATTGGTTGTCTGGATCAGAACGTTCAGTTAAATATATCATATAGCAGATAAACACAGTGATATTTGAGAAGTAAAATGAGGTTTATAGGATTTACAGAAAGCGTGCAATAATTCCTTAAACAAAATTAGGCAGGTGCATAAATTTGGGCACCCCAACAGAAAAAGTTACATCAGTATTTCGTAGAGCCTCCTTTTGCAGAAATAACGGCTCTAAACGCTTCCTATAGTTTCCAGTGACAGTCTGGATTCTGGTTGAAGGTATTTTGGACCATTCTTCTTTACAAAACATCTCAGGTTTGTTGGTTTCTGAGCATGGACAGCCCACTTAAAATCACACCACAGATTTTCAATAATATTCAGGTCTGGGGACTGAGATGGCCATTCCAGAACATTGTACTTTTTCCTCTGCATGAATGCCTTAGTAGATTTTGAGCAGTGTTTAGGGTTGTTGTCTTGTTGAAAGATCCAACTTCAACTTTGTCACTGATTCATGAACATTGTTGTCAAGAATCTGCTGATATTGACTTTAACAAGATTTCCAGTACCTGCACTGGCCACACAGCCACACAGCATGATGGAACTACCTCCAAATTTTACTGTAGGTAGGAAGTGTTTTTCTTGGAATGCTGTGTTCTTTTTCAGCCATACATACCGTCCCTTGTTATGTCCAAATAACTCAATTTTAGTTTCATCAGTCCACAGCAACTTATTCCAAAATGAAGCTGGCTTGTCCAAATGTGCTTTAGGATACCTCAAGCGACTCTGTTTGTGGTGTGCATGCAGAAAAGGCTTCCTCTGCATTACAGCATCATACAGCATCTCCTTGTGCAAAGTGCGCTGTATAGTTGAATGATGCACAGACACTATCTGTAGCAAGATCATGGTATAGGTCTTTGGAGTAGGTCTGTGGGTTGACTATTACTGTTCTCAGCATCCTTCACTTCAGCTTACCTGAGATTTTTCTTGGCCTGCCACGTCAGGCCTTAACTAGTACTGTGCCTGTGGTCTTCCATTTCCTCACTATGTTCCTCAAAGTGGAAACTGACAGCTGAAATCTCTGAGATAGCTTTTTGTATCCTACCCCTAAACCATGATGTTGAGCAATCTTTGTTTTTAGGTCATTTGAGAGTTGTTTAGAGGCTCCCATGTTGCCACTCATTAGAAGAGATGCAAAGAGGGGAAACATTTGCAAATGGCCACCTTAAATGCCATTTCTCATGATTGGATTCACCTGTATAAGGAGGTCAAGGGTCAGTGAGCTTACCAAACCAATTTTGTGTTCCAGTAATTAGTGCTAAATGTATTCAAATTAATAAAATGACAAGGGTGCCCAAATTTATGTACCTACCTAATTTTGTTTAAATAATTATTGCACACTTTCTGTAAACACTAGAAACTTCATTTCACTTCTCAAATATCAGTGTGTTCGTCTGCTATATGATATATTGTACTGAAATTTCTGATCCAGACAACCAATGATTTATAAAGAAAAATCATGAAAATTATCAGGGGTGCCCAAACGTTTGCATACAACTGTATAACAAGTGAAATTTCATGCAGGTCTAGAAATGGAACAAAGCTGTTGTAGTCAAATACTGTATACATTCAGAAAGGGGATGTTAGTGATGTTGCTGCATTGTGTAAAAAATGAATTCTGCTGTGAACATTAATCTCTATGTAGAATTCCACGATTGTTCAGATTGAATATAATCCTCTGAGTATGATACGATACGATACACTTTATTATCCCCTTAGGGAAATTTGTCTTGGACTCATGCTAAGTGCCTTTACAAAAGGAAAACAAACAAATACAAATTGAAACACAGCCACATCTATAACAAATTAACATGACAGGAAATCAAGAGAAACACCGTAAGTGTTGCACAATTCCAGTTTTAGACATTATTGTTTAGCAATTTAATAGACATGGGGACGAATGAGTTTTTGAATCTATTCAGTCTGCTCCGAGGGACTCTATACCTTCTCCCAGAGGGAAGGAGAGTGTACTCTGTATGGAGGACATGAGCTGAATCCGTCAGTATCCTCTGAGCTGCTTTCAGAACAGACTCTTCGTAGAGTGAACTGAGGGACTGATATTAAGTGGCTTCTTTTCTGCTAATTGTCCTCCATGTTATTGTTTATCTATCCAGACTATAGTGGAGCTGACCCAGGAGAGGGACTGCGTGCAGCTGTCTCCAATGGCTCCATGTCCCACTCAATCTCCTAGTGACTCCCCCAGCATGAGGAGGACTGAAAGCAGACAACACCTCTCTGTGGAGCTGGCTGATGCCAAGGCCAAGATCAGACGCCTGAGACAGGAATTGTAAGTGCAGCTGTTTTATCAGTTAGCCGAGTAGTAAAATAAATTGGCCCGAAGGGACAAATAGTGAAGTTTATTTTTGGAATTCAAATTTCATGAACTCCTCTGTTGACTTTATGATGTGTGCAGAACCCTGGTATCAGTAACATGATTTTAAAGTTTCTACATAAACATCATTGGCTATAATCAACAACTGTCAACTGACATTGTTTGCTGCTGTTTGGGGAAGGTTCTCTTGCTATATATCATTTGCTTTTAATCCTTTTCCCACATACACCATTTTGACTATGACTGTCCAAGAATACACCTCAACTCACAAGAACTGTCTTTGACAAGACCTTGATTTTATTATGATGTATAAATTGTAAAGTGGAACTATTGCTAATCTTGAATATTGAAAATAGGTTAAATTGTGTCAGAAGTATTTTCATGGAACTCAATCAAGTTTTCCCCACATATCTGTTCATATATTTTGAGAACTTTAGTATAGAATCCTGTGCATAAGTACATGCATTTTATATCATGTACAACAAGGCAACCATTCTCTTATTAAAATTATATGAGAGTGGCAAGAACGCATTAGTTACAATTGCATGCAGTATGGTAGTGTCCTATGTATGGTCTATAGTTAAATCAATTTTTTTCTCACTGCCCTTTTGACATTTTATTTGTTGCAGTCAAATTTAATTATAAGCCAGATATTTTGCTAATTCACTGCAGAAAATGGTTCTGGGGAGCATCAGCATGGCTAACACCCTTAGCTTGACCCCCGGCCATTTTAAGCATTTTTCTTTATTTGCCTCTCACATGCCTGTCAGCAGTTCATTTCCTCCCAGATCTTCATTACTCACCTCAGCCTATGATGCTGTGATGTGCAACTGTGATGCCCAAATGCGCACACAAATCAACTCCATCCCAACAAAGCTTTTATGTGCTATGAATAATAGAGCTTCCTCTTTAAAGTACAGTAAACGTTTACCAGATGAGGCTTAATGTTCACTACGTATCATCAGCCATTTATACTTTCATATCAGCTGGGAGCATATTTCTTTCTTCTGCAGAAGTAACAGGCAGCAGTGGTTTGAGTGAAGTTCCATGACAAATGCTCTCAAAATGTGACCACTGGGACACTTTGATGAGCAACAAGGCTTCATGCGTCACAAACAAAAGGCCCACTTTACATCAGCCTGCCTGAACAAGCCCAGACATGTGGCAACATTCCTGTTTAAACTAATATTTAAAAGAATACCTGCAAATTATGTTAAAAATGCTACTATAGCCCAAAATAGGAGGTTTGCTTGTCCTCATCTGCACCAGAAGCCAACATTTGTAGTTGTTTTTATGAAGTTACGGAAGAAAGTTTTGCAGACCAACTGACAGACTCATTTATGCCCGTGCTTGCTCTGTTAATATAGTTAGCATGAAAAAGTCGGCAATGATATTGATTCTAAATGAGAAACTAGATGCCCTGAACCTCTTTTCCTACAACATTTTCAATGCACAGTTCCCCGCTAATAAGTCTAACCTTGTTGGTGTTAAATGGTTGCCTGAGTAATGTCAGGGGAGAAGTGATTTCTGCTTAAAGGGACAATAAGATCCATTTATCAAATTTAGAGCCATTTCAATTAATCAGAAAACCAATTAAACTTATTAGAACCACATTTTCACTTCAAGCAATTTTTAAACACATCTTGAATGTCAGTGCAGATAGATGAACACTGATTGCCATTTTAGTGGTGTAATAAAGTGTGGTTATGGGAATGTAAATGAACCATATTAATCCCACTATGAGAAACTGGATATTGCTCTAAAGTAAGGTTAATGGATATGGCTATATTTTTTTCCCTCATAATATCTTGTAATGTTTAAGATACAGTTTTTATTTTTTTGTGTTGGGGGATGTGAGTAATGCCCAGTCACTAATGGCATTTGTTGCATCTTCACATATTTTAGGGTTGTACCTAGTGTTGAAACAGTGGTGTGCATTGTTTACCTTTCTCAGAACAAGGATCACTGCTTTTGAGATTTTGTCCTATAGGGTTATTGTCATGAGTAGGCAGGTGTTCACCCCTGTGCCTGTGCAGATGCTTGCATGTTAAATCATTATCACAAATGCTAGAGCCAGCTGCATCTATAATGAGCCCAAAGCTAATCTGCTGCGTGAGAGTTGACAGGTGTTTGTTATTTGGGGAATGGCAAACAGTGAGTGGCTGTGCGGGTCAGAGGGGGCAAACCAGTGACACAGAACAGAAACGGGTGAAACAAATTAGCCATCAGATGTTGATACAAACCTACATACAGCATGTGAGGAAGGCGGGCCTTTTCCTCAAATGCAGTGTCACATGTTCTGTCTGTATAGCAGGAGCCTTGAGGATTTACAGTCACACAAGCACACAGCGAATGTCAGCCTGGCTGTCATGTCTGACTGTCTGTTGAACAAATGATACAGGACAGTACAGACTACAAATCAAGGTTCCACTGAGGGTGAAAGAAGACAGTTTAATTCTGCATTTCGACTTGAACAAATGCATCACTGAAATAAGATTTTTCCTCTTTTTTGTGCTCTTTGTTGCATTTTTTGTTTCACCACAATAATGCACGGTTTGAACCCCAGGTGCGGTCAATCAGCAGATTTGCATGTGTTTATTCCTGAAGTATAATGACACAGAACACAGGCAGCTGCTGTTATACCTGCTTCCCACTCTCCTGGTGTCACTATATGGTGTGTGTGTGTGTGTGTGTGTGTGTGTGTGTGTGTGTGTGTGTGTGTGTGTGTGTGTGTGTGTGTGTGTGTGTGTGTGTGTGTGTGTGTGTGTGTGTGTGTGTGTGTGTGTGTGTGTGTGTGTGTGTGTGTCCCATCCATACTACAAGAAAATCATGATTATACAATATGCTATTTTAACATGAGACACTGGTTTAGAGGGTTGACTGATATCTACTTCAATGTGTGAATTGACTTTCCGAACACTTAAAAAACCCAAACGTGAAAGTCATGGCGGTAATGTTGTTCATGCAGAAATGCAGCTATTCCTTACAACTGTCAGTAGGTCACCACCATTAAATGATGTAGAGGGAACCGGCCCTAAAGGAATGTCTCTGTTGTGTGTTTGTGACATAAGAGAAGATGCATTGAGGCACATGATTTTTGTTTACTGGCTTCATGATTTTTAAAGCTTCTTTGCTGCAGGGAAAACCAGTGTGTCTATTCTCATGAGCGTCTTGCTTCTTGCCAGCGTTCTGTCTTTCCTGTCTGTTGACATAATTTTTTTTATTTTAAACTCTTTATCCCAGATATAGTTTGGCAGAGGACACAATCAGATACTCTGTCCAGCAGAGTCACTGCAGTATATACAGAAAAACGCTACATTTAAGTATTGGTGCATAAATTAAGACATTGTTGAAGCTCAAGGAAAAGTTGCTGTTTTGCTACTGCTTTCTGCTACATTAATGATCACAGAGAACATTTGTTATCGCTATATAATTAGAAAAAAAACTTTGTAACTTCATTTTAAAGTATTGCTGATAAATTAAGATTTTATCAAGGTTCAAAGTCAAGCTTCTGTTTTGCTGCTAATTTTTGCTACTTTATAGTTCAACCAGCTACATTTGTTACTGCAATAAATTTGAAAATAAAATTTAATAAACTAAAATACAGCTGTTTTCTGATTTTTCATGCATTGGTGGATAATTAAGATGTTGAGACTCGAGGGCAAGCTGCTGCTTTGCTGTTTTTGCTGCATTAAACATCACCTACAACATTTGTTACTACAATAAACGTGCCAAAAGACTTACAATTACAAAAGAGTTACAATTTTTATACATCACTAAATAAATTAGGATGTCATTAAGGCTCATCCAGCTGTTTTAGTGCTGTTTTTTGTTAAGTTATAGGTGTCTCAGAACACTTATTTCGTTTTTTTTATTATTATTATTATTATTTTGAGTTACTATTTTTAAGCATCATTGGATACATTAAGATGTTGCTGAGGCTCAGTCCTTTCACCTTTGTGCAGTTTTGAATTTAACATTATGTTGATAAAAATCCCTTATTGATAATATTCTTCTTTCATCCATCTATGCATTTAATATTCATTACAACTCTGTATTGCATCAACAAAAAAAAATACAAAATCTTCATCCATCCCTGCAAACAAAACACCTCTGGAATCTTTTTTTTTTTTTTTTTTTTTGTCTCCTACTTAGAGAGGAAAAGAGTGAGCAGCTTTTGGACACCAGACAGGAGTTGGAGAATATGGAAGTTGAGGTCAAGAGGCTTCAGCAAGAGGTAACACCAAAGCACACCTACACGACCGCCGATCCCGCCATCTGCTCCTCCCCTCCTCCCTCCTTGTGTTTCTACTGTGCTGTCATGCTTTAATACACTAGCTTGTGGCTTAGCTCATTATAGGTTATTAGAGTAACCTTTAGTCTGGCAGTGACCTGGCATGGTTTTGATTTAGTGTGGACTGACTGTTTGCTGTGTGTGTGTGTGGGGGGGGGGGGGGGGGATTACAGTCATAACACACTGATATCTAAATAAATACTACCAAATTTTAATGATGCTTAGTGAGAGTCTTAACAATGTTAATGTTTTTTGTTTGTTTTTGTGTACATCTTAAAGAGCTATCAGCTGTTGTCCGATGCTCGCTCAGCTCGGGCTTACCGCGACGAGTTGGACGTTATCAGAGAGAAAGCGATCCGCGTGGACAAACTGGAGAGCGAGCTGAGCCGATACAAAGAGCGACTACATGACATCGAATTCTACAAAGCCAGAGTTGAGGTACGGCCGCCTGCTCAAAATTGTGGCTTTGAGCAAATACAACGCCATCAAAATTCATGCAGTGATATTCAGGTGTCCTGCAGCTGACAATAAAAGAACAAGTATTAGCCTGAAATGTAAAGCTGTGATTGATTTGGCCGTCTTGTGAGCAGCAGTGAAGGAATAAAATGAAGTATCATCTAAGAAACATGAGAAATAAGAAGCAATTTAAGAAATATCATTGATCTTGAGAACTCGGGCTTGACTCTGATGTTGCTTAAATTGTTTCAAAAAGATAACTTTTTAAAGATACCTTATTCTGTTGTTCATTTAGTTCTCAACAATACACATCATGAAGTTTAGTAATCTGTACACCTGGGGTCTATGAGTACCCCACTAAAATTTTTTATTTATTTTTTTAATATGGTTAACATGTTTTTATTTGGGCCGTTCTTGGGGTAAGTATAACACAATTCTTTGAGGCCCAAATCTTTATGTTAGCTTGTGTGTTCAGTAAAAAACTCAGCCCACACATAGTTAGATTGTCTTTTCTTTTTTTTTTCCAGTCAGAATGTAACATTACCTGTAGATGTGCAGTGAGATTTTTCTAAGCAAAATTGTAACTCTAAGTATGTCACTGTTTTTTTTTTTTTTAAGAACATATTATAAATCCCATTGCAACAATGGAGGCACTAATCTCAAGCGTTAGCCCACTAGCATCACGTTATGTGACACTAGCAAGTTTTCATGCTAGCATTAGCCCATTAGCATCATGAATTCTGTTGTTCATAATGAATGCACTCGGCTCACGCTAATGTTACGTGCAGTGTCAAGGTGCTAATTTTAAGACTGTCATTACAGTTTATAATTTGCTGTGATTGGTGCAACATGTACAGTGTATCCAGAACGTATTCCGTGCTTCACTTCTTCAACATTTTATGTTACAGCCTTATTCCAGAATGACTGAAATAAATTTTTTTCTTCAAAATTCTACATAAAATACCCTGTACAAAGCTGTAGAAACATCTCAAGGATGATCAGTGGAAACAGGATACACCTGAGCTCAATTTTGAGCTTCATGGCAAAGGCTGTGAATACTTGTGTACTCGTGATAGTTTTTTATTATTAGTTTTAATAAATTTGCAAAAAACAAAAACAAAAAAACTTTACATTGTGTAGTGAGTAGAATTTTGTGGGAATAAATGAATTTACTCCATTTTGAAATAAAGCTGTAACATTGCAAAATGTGGAAAAAGTGAAGCGCTGTGAATACTTTACAGATGCACTCACTACATGCCTTCTTGTGAAATGGTTGCTTATGTAGGAGCTGAAGGAGGACAACCAGATCCTGTTGGAGACTAAGACCATGCTAGAGGAGCAGCTGGATGGTAGCAGGACTCGTTCTGATAAACTTCACCTCCTGGAGAAGGAGAATTTACAGTTGAAATCCAAGATTCATGACCTGGAGATGGTAAGATGATTGATGGATTTACCGCTGTTGGACTGCATAGATCAGGTGGTTTTTTTGTTGTTGTTGTTGTTTTAACTACCCAGTGATTTAATACTTACAGAGAGTGACAGTCATTTGAGCCACAGAGGCTGTAGTTTAAGTTAAAGAGCTGCCATATGGCTCAGCCATGAAGCAGTCAGAGCAAACAATGGTTAAGTGGTGTGTAGTGTTATTTCAGGTCTGATGTCTTTCACTTCTTGTCTTCCTGTTGTCCTTTTGTCCAGGAACGAGACTTGGATCGTAAGCGTATGGAGGAGCTTTTGGAAGAAAACCTGGTTCTGGAGATGGCCCAGAAACAGAGCATGGATGAATCCCTGCACCTGGGCTGGGAGTTGGAGCAACTATCAAAGACTCCAGAACTGACTGAGGGTGAGACCAGGAAGGTCCTTATAGATGTAAAGAGCAGGTTTCTGCATGTAGAACAACTTAAAAAAAAGGAATGAAAACACAATGACTGTCATAAAAGGCTGAAAAGGTAGCTTTTGAAATGTGTAGCTCAGTGGTAATGAGCACTGTTTCAGGTTAAGGGTAGGAACTCATCAGTTCTTGAGATTGGATGAAAACCTGACCCATCTTGGGACTTGGTGATGCACACGCGAAACCTCCTTAGATGTAGCTATTCAGCTGAGCAGATTGAACCGCAAGGTGGAAGTTTTCAGATGGTCAGCAGATGAACCCCGACATGAGAATTTCTCACAGATTGTAGCTGTCATACGTAGGTGTTGCACTGAGAATGATGTCCTGCTGCATTTACAGTTATTGACATGAAGCACCCGTTTAGTATATTCCATTGCAAGATGAGGTGTATTTTATTAGACAGATTTCAGGCAGTCTTGCTTAGATGACATTGCGGTAGACGACTGTCCTGAATCTAGTTATGTCGGCCGAATAAAATACCTCTGATCTAGCAGAAGAATGTCATATCATTTGCCGTAATTGTGGCACAGCGTCCGTCTTGTGCAAATTCAGATATGTGCATATGTAAGAAGCTCTTGTGCCTGGATGAAACATTATCTGTTGGCTCTTGGCCTTGTCTTTTGTTTCTTGACTTTTTTGCATTCATCAGACTTTGTTACTACTTGAGTAAGAACTGTAATTAATACAGTCAAGGAATAAAATCTCCGCATTTGAACTGTAAAGCTGTTAAGAGGTTTAATTAATGAAGGAGCTTTGTATGTGTTTGTTAAAATGGTTTTAAGACCATGAGATTTAGGTAGTATAAATGCTGTAAAGATTAAAACTTTGTTTTGATCAGTTCTTGCACTGATGATGACATGGACCTCACAAACACAAGCATACCTTTGGTTTTTTTTATCCATGTGATGTGGATTCCAATTTTTTTATTATCTCTCCCTCTTTCCTGTAATTGACCCAGCCCCTCAAAAATCCCTGGGTGAGGAGGTAAATGAGCTCACTTCCAGTCGCTTATTGAAGCTAGAGAAAGACAACCAGACCCTCCTGAAGACCGTGGAGGAGCTCAGGCAAACTGCCAGTCAGGACGCTGCAGCAAAACTGATCAAAGTCACCCAGGAAAACCAGAGACTCAACCAGACAGTAAGCAGCAAATTTTTTCTTTGTGTGTATGTGTTTTTAGCAGAGATGCAGGTAGCTCACACAGTTTTCCTGATAACTGGATGCCACGTGGCGTGCACTTTTGAAATACTTCTTAATCCTTCAAGTTCTTTTGACATATCCACATAAGTCCACATGTATTGTTTAGACATGTTATGTAACATCATTATGCAGTTGTCCCAAAACTCTGCTCTAGAGCCTTTGTGAGGGCTCTACTCTCATGACATTCAGTTTACTTGTACAGCACCAAATCATAACAAGTCACTTCGCGGAGCTATACATGAGTAACATCTAGACCACTGGATCCCAAGTGCCATCTAACCTACACACACCTGTTTGGGAACCACTGGTCTGGACTTTACCCACCTTATGAGTAAGCACATTGGTGACAGTGTTGAGGGAAGGTTTTTTTTTTTTTTTTTTTTTTTAGAAAGAAACCATAAGCATGACAGACTCAGTGGGGTGACCATCTGCTGTGGCCATTCTAACAAGAAAAAACAAAAAACACATCACAAGATTGGCAGAACTTGCAATGACAGAAACGTTACAGCTAAACAGACTTATGCAGTCCAGTGTTCACACGGACGTGACAAGAAAACGGGGTGCAGGTTAAAGTTCCGGGGAAATATATTGCAGTTAGTACATGATTAAATGCAGATGGTAAATGGCTGCATTTCATCGGAACACCAGGAGCAATTTAGAGATTATGAACCTTGTGATTTTCCAATCTGATGTGGACTTGAACTGAAGATCCTTTGGTCTCAAGCCCACTGCTTTAACCTCTAGACCATCACCTCCCTGTGTAAGATCAGTCATGGATGCAGGAGATTCCCTGCATACAGATCCAGCACGACGAGTTCTCAAATTCAGTTGCTCATTCTGGTGTTATATTATGGATCTCCCAAAAGCTCTTAACAAAACACTTTGCACTTACTACAGGTAATGCAAATCTAATAATGCAACAAATGTTAATAAATGCAGTCGGTTTATTATTATTATTATTATTATTATTATTACTACAATTAGGAGAATCATGAAGTCTGCAGTGGCACATGGCAGTGGATAGTGGGACCTGGAGGGAGGGTTGTACTTTGTACATTCTTTATTTTACTCTCTTTAGAATCTCTACTCATGAATGAAATAATAACTTTTTTACTTTTACACTTACTAATACACTTACTAATTGACTGTAAAGGCCTGAACAGCAGTCTTGAGTTCATTTATCAAGCAGCTCTTACCTGGCCATGTTCACAGCAGCAGAGTCGTCACCATTCAGCAAAAATCAGGACGTACCTTAATGTTTTATTGTCACTGCAGTTGTTTCATCTTTGTCACTAACATACTCTTTTTTTTTTTTTTAACAATCTAATGAAGGGTGCTTGTTTCTATGCATTTCTTTGAAATGTCAGTTTCACACGAGTGTGGACGAGCTTAATGTGCTGCATCAGAAAGTTGAACAGGCCAATCACAGCCCATTATGCTAATGAAATGATGCTGCAGAGCTGGATGGTGAGGGAGGCAGGCATTGTTTCAGAATTATTCATCGCATGCCTCTCATTAGTTACCAGCAGGATTAGCATGCCGAGCCACTCCTCCTTTATAATATATCACTCCAGTACTCGTCTTTAGGCTTTTTTACATAATGACAGTTAGGAAGGTGGGGGGTGGGGGTGGTGGTGTATGGAAAGACTGGTGAGGAGGATGAAAGCAAAGCTGTAAATCCAGGCAGCCCCACTTTGCCTTTTCTTTTCTAGCTTTTGACACTTGAATACCCCTCACTAAGAGAAGTCTCTCAGCTATTTTCAGAAACGTAAGCCTCTCTCTGTGCGCATGAATAAAAAGCATAAAATTGTGCTTTTTTGTTTGTTTTTTTCTCTCTCACACAAAAAAGGGAATCTTGAGTGAGACATTTATTGCTGGGTGACATGGAGTTTCTAGGAAAGAATAATTAAAATGGGAATGTGCTTACTGGTTGACTTCTTAACAAAAGATGCCTCATACATTGAGTGCATGAGTGCGCACCTGTTATCTCGTGTGTGTGTGTGTGTGTGTGTGTGTGTGTGTGTGTGCGTGCGCGTGTGTGTGCACATCAGCAGAATTTTGACAGTATAAGGTGACACGTCAGGTGTCGCTCCTATGGATTAGTGATTCCACTCATTTTGGGAATTGGGATGTGGAATCGCAGGTTAACAGATGCTGTGATACACTGTATGAGCTTTACTAAAGTAAGATGTATTACAAGAAAATAATCTTCAATCCACCATATCTGTATTTCTGCAGAGCAAAGCTCACCATTAAAATTATAATATAGCTGTTGTTGAGCCAGTATCAAACTGTGAACACACTGCAAAAATACAAAACAAATAAAGCTAGTAAAACAAGTAAGCTATTTTTTTAGATAATATTTTGAAAATCTTAAGTGAGTCTTGGAAATTAGCTTGTTGTTTTTACTTGCCACAAGATTTTTAAGATGCTAGGTTGTTTGTAAAAGCTGTAACACTCCCTAACACTAGTAAAACAAAGTTCAAAGTTAGTTTTCTCAGCCAATTTCAAAAGCTTTTTTTTTTTTTTTGTAAGTTGTTCCACTGACATATTTTTTTTCTTCAAACAAGGTGCTTTAAACTTAAACAAGTATTAAAAAAAATCTTCCAATGGAGCCACTAACAATACGCTCAAGATTTCTGGAAAGAAAGTATTGAAATTAGCTGAGAAAATTCACTTTGAGCTTAATTTTGTGAGTATGAGGAATTGTTCAGTCTTTTACAAACAACACAGCATCTTAAGTAAACATTTTTTTTTTTTTTTTTTTTAGCTCAGATATGACTCAAAACAGGATGCTTCCAAGACATTTTGACTTAAGATTTTAAAGATGTATAATCTTAAAATGGTTTCTTTTATCAATTTTTTTCCCTTTTTTTGTTAAATAGTAAGTGTCGATATTTTGACTACAAATCAGACAAAATTACTTAAGATTTTGTGTAAGATCAAGGTGGTCCACAGTTGAAACGTGAATTTATTGATCCTTTCATTTTGTGGTTTGATTTTTGCAGCTCGAGCAAGTGGAGGCTGAACTTGCTGCAGACAGAGAGTCACTCCGCAGTTCAGAGTCCCTCAGTACTGACCTTATGAAGGAGAAAGCTTTACTGGAGAAGACTCTGGAAACGCTCAGAGAAAACTCTGAAAGACAGGTACATTCATCAGTAGTCATAATGCTTTCATGCTTATGGCTCTGTGTCCCCGGACACACTTTGTGACCGCAGTAAATTCAGAGCAAAAGTTCGACACTTGATTTTAACACAATGTGCAGCCCACATAATGTCTACAGGCTTATATTTTAGATTTTTAAAAATGGTATGCAGGCTTTAAAACATAAGTAAAAATTTCATGATGACCGAGTTAGGCCTGTTGTGATAATTACTATATCAACTTACTGTTTCTTTTTTGTTTGTTTGTTTTTTGTTTGTTGGGGGGCGGGGTTCCTTTTCTTAAAATATGAACAAGCATGACGCCATCATTTGTGCAAAATCAGTCAAATTGACAAAACATTGATGGCAGTGTGGCGTGACACTGTAAATTCATCAAACATGACGAGGATTCAAAAATGTTTAATAAAAAAAAAAAACCCCAACAACAACAAAGTCTGCATCTGCACTTTGTTTCACGGTCCTCCGATTCCTGTATGTATGCAAATTTTGAACACTACAGCAAATGCCGTGGTCATCCAATATTAATGTTTTTTTTAAAACCTTTTTATGTTTATGATGCATAACATCAAATAACATGAAATGTAGCATGAAATATGAAATTTGCATCATGTTTAACTTTAACTGCTGTTGGCTCAAGTTGTGGCTCTTACAACAGAAAAAAACAACTCTTGACTTATTTGTTTTATTTGATTCCACTTTGCATATCGCTGATGATATCATGATATTTTCTGAGGCAATTACAGCGGCCACCAGAATTTATCATAACAGGCCTAGACTGAGTATTGGAGTTTTCCTATGTGAATGAGCACCAAGCTTGTATTTCAGTTTTCCTGCAAGCCACATTACTATCCAATAGGCGTGGCAGATGGCTGATTTCACTGTGTACCATAATATCTGCAGATATAGTAAGTTCTATCAACAAATTAGATGTCATTCCACATGGATGAGTTGGTGAGCTTTGCATAGCTAAAACCTGTGAGTTATGCTCAAAGTTGTGCCGGAATATTTTGGTTATAACCTACACAGGCAACTATCTCCGGATTCTGTAGCATGAAGCGGACAAAAGTCTAAAAGTCTCCCCCGGACAGGACGCCAGTCTAACTCACATTACTTCACCAACCAAGGCCAGTCAACATTTGCAGCTTGGTGGACTGAAATGATGTGTATAATCTACATATTGGTGGCACAATTTTTTGTCAGGTAAGCTGCCTGATCTGCAAGGAGTGACTGAGGTAGGAGGAAGAACTTGACCAGATGGAGGGGTAAAGAGAATATGTGCAACAGCACTGAAACAATATGTCTGGAGAGGTGTGTAATACAGTGTACCACAATGTTTAGGTCTAAGGTTATCACATCAGCTCACTTCCTACTAACAGATTAGGTAATTCCTTGAAATAAGTTGGTTCTCTTTTCCATAGAGATGCTGTTTAAGCCTTTATGGGGCATTATTTTGTAATCACTTTAACATGATGTTGGTCAGACACACCATCGCTATCACACGTCATCTTTTTTGTACAAAACTAAGATGACCGAGTTGTAATACAACAAGGTCTATGTGGAGTTTTATCCAGAGTAACGTTTTGTACTTGATTTGGTATGAAAAGCTGACAGGGAACTTGTAGCATTTTTTTACTGATTACACAGATTCATACCTGCTCCGTGGCCCACATGCACACGCTCGCTGTGCGCCTGCAGGAACTTAATGGCTGTTAGACCCAAATCTGACACCTTTGATTAGTTTAACCGTCCCATTTGTCAAATCCTGCTTTGATGAGGTGAACAGGCACTCAGATGGCACAGACACACTGAGGGCAGTTCTCTTCAGTCAGTTAACCGCTGCAAACATAATGAGATGTAACTAATGTGGTTCCTTTCCAAAAATACATCATTTTCCAACTGCTATGCAGTTTTAAACCATTTTGTTTTTCCTGCTATTCACGATTTTTAGTTTTCTGCAAAATCTTGTAATTAGACAAAGTGAAAATTTGGTAATATACCTACTTCTGATACTGGCAGTTTTTAAAACTTTTTTGTGTAACACTTTGTAATTATCTTTTGAAAGTCCTATACATTTATTATATTTATTATTAGTTGCCACTTTCTTAAAGTCTTCATCTCATATTACACATGTCAACTGACATTATTGCAATCAGTGTTTTGAATTTTTGAACATCCAACTTCTTCCTTCAGCACCGCTTGGCCATAAAGAAAAACTTGGAAGTTACCTGCCTGTGTAATTCTGGGATAAAGACTGGGTAATAAAAGCCATAAGGGTTCATTGACACAGTCAGTCTATACAGCATTTTTACATATTTATTTATTTTCAGAGGTATTGCTGAACAAAAGTTGATCATTCAGCCATTTATTTATCCACTTACATTGAATTTTGTCAGCATTACATCTCTGATGTTTGTTCTGCAGCTGAAGGGTCTGGAGCAGGAGAACAACCACCTGAACCAGACGGTGTTGTCTCTGCGCCAGCGCTGCCAAGTGGGCACCGAGGCACGTGTCAAGGATGTGGAGAAGGAGAATCGTGTTCTTCATGAGTCCATCTGTGAGACAAGCGCCAAACTCAATAAGATGGAGTTTGAGAGAAAGCAGCTACGTGAGTGACACACAGCCTTTTATACTTGTGTGGTTCTTTTAGCACAGGGATTTGGCTCGTTTCTACCACAGGATATTGCAGGCCATTCTAGGGAGTTGCATACTTTTTTTTTTTTTAATGAGCCTTTTTCAGGGCAGAATACGTCACTAGTTTGGGGTATGCACTTCTGAGCGGCCTTGAGATGGTGTTGGGTTGGGTTCCACACTGATTGAACCTGTGCCAGAAAAGACAAGATCACCAAAAATCTGCATTTCTAAAACCGAGCAGAAGAAAACAAAATGGAATGGAGTTGGTATGGACTGACAAAGAGGTACAGGTGACAGACGAGGTCCTGCATGGATTTGAATCCTTAAGGAGGAATCAGAAAACGTATGTCAGCGCATCTGGATGTGCGTGGAATTAGACACACCTTGAAACAGTGCAGAGAGAAAAGTTGAAGCAGGGCTGCAATGGAATACTGTGCCACAGATGTTTGTGCTCTGGAAACACAGGGACAAAAGACTCGCTACTTTTTTGTTTGTTGATGAATGTTGGATTGGAAAGAACATTGCAATCAAGAAGCCTGGAGTAAGGTGAATAATTAGTGAAATACAGATATTTTAAGAGTTTGCAAAATCTAAATGGAAGCCAAATTTATTTAAATTACAATAAATTACTCTTGCTTTTCTCTTCTGATCTGCATGTTAACATTGGGTGCTACTGATAGCTTGCAAGAAAACTATTTGGTTTTCTTGCATCTTACCTTTACATGCTTGCTGTCCCTGCGAGCCTGGTGGGTCTTCACCACAATGGCAACACAGCACCAGGCCTTTCCTGCAAAAATGGATGAAATCTGGGAAATAGGTTGAGTTCCTGTGGTGGAAATTGGCTTATTATGAACAACAAGCTTTGATTTGTGTAAATCAAAATTCTTTTTTGGCTGCTTTATGTGCATATAATGTTATTTTAATGCAGGCAAAGAGCTTGAAGTGTTGAAGGAAAAAGGTGAGCGAGCGGACGAGTTGGGGATTCAGGTGCAAAAGCTGGAAAGGAACAATGAGAGCTTGCAGAAGAAAGTCGCCAGTCTCGGAATCACGTGTGAGAAGGTTTGTCCAAAATCTGTATTCTTTATGCCTAAAAGTACCCAGCTAAGTTAAACGTTCGCTTCAGTAAGTGCTGATCCAGTAATTAAAAAGGTAACTGTGATAATACTAAACCGATAAAACATTTGGCTCCAGCTACTACTAACTTGTATTCCATGAATTTCACTTTGGGTTTGTTTTTCCAGAGTTTCAGTGCCAAAAAACCAAGCCAAAGAGCTGAAAATGTTACATATTGTACTGTAAACATGTAGGCTTCCAAAAACATGTAGCAAACCATGACCAAATGATATTTGAGATAGATAATTAAATTACTAAATGATATTCAACAGTTGTTTCCTTTAAACCTGGTTTATTCACAACACAGAAAGCATTAAATGAAGAAACATAACTAAGAAATAAAAATACATATGTAAAATAATTTTAATCTTTTTAATTCATTTACTCTGCCTTGACCTCCTGCTCATCCATCTCCACGAGGTGATACTTATTGCTTTTACATAATATTGATTTTGCTTATTGGATTATGCTATTCCCCTTTTTATTGCTAATTTTAAATGCCGATGTTTTATGTATGGTGTTTTTGTTATGTTTTAATTTAGGAAGCACTTTGTGTGTATATAGGTGGAAACTACTATATAAATTAGAGGGTTTATTATGAAATTATATCACAACTTATTAGTTTAGTCATATTAGCTGTGCAATGGCATTGGATAAATACCTTAACATAAGATACTTTTAACATAAGTAATGTCTATTTCTAAGCATGTTATTTATTTTTAATCACTGTCAAGTTAGACTTAAAATTTGAATCAAAGAATTTTCTGCCTCTGTCAGATTTTTATTTATTTATTTATTTATATATATTTAAATATATTTATCTATTTATATCTGTAAATTATGCCAGCCTTGGGGAAAACATTCTTCCACTGGTTTGATGTGACTGGATGAACAGCCAGATGTGCTCTTTCTGATTAATAAATAATATAAAACTGATCTCTAATTTTAATATTTAAGTCCTTTTTTTCTGTTTCATTCTACATAGTGGAACATTTTCAGCTTTGATTTGACTACAGACATTTTAGTCAGGGTACAATTGTATAAGAATTTGTGGATTTTTTTTCTGTGTTGTGGGGTTATGTTATTCATATGAAGCCATTCATTTACCCCTTCCTGGGATACAGGTCGCTTCTTTGGAGAAGGAGAACACAGAACTGGAGGCAGAGGGCCGTCGTCTAAAGAAGACATTGGACAATCTGAAGAACATGGCTTTCCAGCTGGAGGCTCTAGAAAAGGAGAACTCCCAGCTGGAGCAGGAGAACCTGGCGCTGCGGCGCTCAGCTGAGGGCCTCCGGTCAGCGGGGTCCAAGGCCACTCAGCTGGAAGCTGAAATCAAGGAACTGGAGAGCGAGCGGAATCAACTGAAACGCAGCTTGGAGCTGCTCAAGGCATCCTCCAAGAAGACTGAGAGATTAGAAGTAAGAGGAGCAGCCATAAGGCTGTAACAGAAGATAAACAAATGAGCAGCACAGCTCAGTGCTACCATGAACGGAAGAAGGATTTCTTTCAGAAGCTTCCTCACTGTAATAAATTAGTGTCTTATTAGCACCTGGACTGTTCTGAGTCTGTGCAGTTTGACAAAGTAATTCAAACAGCAGCTGCAGCATTAAATACGCACTACATGTTCAGGTTTAGCATGTTTTTTGAAACTTTTTTTTTAAACTCAATCTTTATTTTTCTTTATTTTTATATAAACACATACACACAAAAGAACAAACAGCAGCATGAGAAACAGCAATCAAAGAAAAACATGTTTGATACATCACAGTATTCATGTCAATGACAGCAGAAAACAACAGAAACAAATACAGGTCATTGTATTAATAATGGCAGAACTGGTTTCCATCTCTCATCAAAAATTGGTTTCTGCAGTCTCAGTAAATACGTAATTTCTTCCATTTGGTACACGGTCCATACCTTCTGGATCCATATATTATAAGATGGAGGCTCTGGCTTCAACCATTTAATGGTTATGCATTTTAGTGCTACAGTAAGCAATAAATTTAAAAGATATCTTTCATTTCTCCTGTCCATATCTTCAGGAGCTGCACCCAATAATGCTATTAAAGGGATCTGTGGTATATCTCTCCTGAAGATCACTTTAAAGGCATCAAATATCTCTTTCCAAAAAAGGCTTAATTTAGGACATGACCAAAATATATGTGTGTGATTAGCAGTGTTTGCCCCGCAGTTCCTCCAGCACGAACTGTGGTTTGTTGGTCGCATTTTAGCTATTATCTCTGGTGTCCTGAAAAATCTTATGACTTTCCATTTAAATTCTCTCCAATTGTTTGAGCTTGTGACCAAGTGTGCACTTATGCATATCTTATTCCAAGTGTCTGTTGATAGGTCGATGTTCATCTCCGCCTCCTACCTCCGACGTACATGCTCAGTTTTGAGTGGCTATTGATATAAATAAATGATATAATTTACCAATCACTTTCCCGTCTCCTTCACCAATTTGTTTCACTAGAAAAGTCTCTATGGGGTTGGGTGTCAAAAGCTGCTCCCAGTCTTTGTGCGTGGTCAAAAATGACCTAAGCTGCAGGTATCTAAAAAAATCTGTCTTTGGAAGGCTAAATTCCTTTTGCAGCTGTTCAAATGATTTGATATTATTTTTTTATCAACTGGTGTAGATAAGATAAATTACAGTCTGACCATTTTCTAAAACCAATATCTAAATTATTAGGGATGAAAGTTATCATAGAGCCAATATTTGTTAGGATTGAGAGCAGCCTTGGCAACCCAAACGTCAAACGGATTTTGTTTCAGATTTTTAAAGTATGTTCTGTCCATATTGTCATGTCCCTTACAGGGTTATCTAAAAAGGGCAGATTCTTTAGGGGTACTGAGCACATACTTTTTTCTATATTTAGCCATCGGGTGGACATGTCGTCTTGTATCCAGACTATCATTGGTTTCATTTGTGCCGCCCAGAAATAATATCTGAAATTTGGGAGATTAATATCACCATCGGATTTGACAGATTGCAGTATTTTAAGTCTAACCCTATGGCGTTTTTTCTGCCATATAAATTTAGATATTAGTTTGTCAACGTGGTGAAATGTCGTTTTTGGAATTTCAATCGGTAACATTTGAAATAAGTATAGTAGTCTCGGCAGAACATTCATGCGGACACTCTCCACTCGCCCTAGAAGAGAGAGAGGGAGTAAGGACCATCGCTCTAAGTCATCACTAATATGTTTTATAATTTTTTTATAATTTGCATCGAATAAGTTAAGAGACTGAGGTATGTTGATGCCTAAGTATTTTATGCCGTCTTTGGGCCATCTAAACCTACTTTGTTGCTTTATATTTTCTGAGACCTGATTGTTTATATCCTTGGCTTCTGTTTTATCTACATTTATTTTGTACCCAGAGTGATATCCGTAATTAGAAATAAGTTCTTTCAAGTAAGGTACTGTCGTTGCAGGTTTGGTTAGATACAATAAAACATTGTCTGCATAGAGTGATATTTTGTGTTCCTCTCCTCCAATCATAATTCCCTGTATATTCTTATTATCTCTAATAAGTTGTGCTAGTGGCTCAATGCTTATAGCGAATAATAACGGGGATAGGGGGCAGCCTTGTCTACATCCGCGCTCCAGCGTAAATCTCTTTGATCTATATCCATTAACCCTCACCTCTGCTTGGGGATGTGAATAAAGAGTTTGAATCCAGCTTAGAAAGTTTGGGCCAAAATTAAACCGCTTTAATGTTTGGAACAGATATCGCCACGATACTCGAACGCTTTTTTGTGCATCCAGCGATATAACTACTGATTCCGCTAGTTTATTCTTTTGATGGGCCATTATGTTTAATAGTCGACGTACGTTATCTCCATAATATCTACCAGAAATAAATCGTGTTTGGTCTGGGTGTATAATCTGAGTGATTATCTTGTTGACCCATTGAGCTAAAATCGCAGTTAATATACGTACATCTCCGTTCAATAGCGATATTGGTCTATAAGACTGACATTCAGTGGGATTTTTACCATCTTTGTGTATAGCAATTATAGATGCTTCCTTCCAATATGGTGCCATCGTCTAAAATTCTAGAGCATATTTATAGGCTTTTAGCAGAAGGGGGGTTAAAAGATCCTTAAAGGTCTTATAGAATTCATTCACATATCCATCTGGGCCTGGGCTTTTCCCATTTTTAAGTGAGGAGATGACTTGTTTAATTTCAACTTCTTTTATGGGTTCATCCAATTTACATCCATCTACTTTTAAGATTAGGCTTAAAACTTTCCTTTTTGCTAAAGCTTATAGTTAGGGTTGGATCAGGTGACCCTGAACCATCCCTTAGTTATGCTGCTATAGACTTAGACTGCTGGGGGGTTCCCATGATGCACTGTTTCTTTTTATTCACCTCTTTTTGCTCTGTATGCACCACTCTGCATTTAATCATTAGTTATTGATCTCTGCTCCCCTCCACAGCATGTCTTTTTCCTGGTTCTCTCCCTCAGCCCCAACCAGTCCCAGCAGAAGACTGCCCCTCCCTGAGCCTGGTTCTGCTGGAGATTTCTTCCTGTTAAAAGGGGGTTTTTCCTTCCCACTGTCGCCAAGTGCTTGCTCATAGGGGGTCGTTTTGACCGTTGGGGTTTTTCTGTGATTATTGTATGGCTTTTGCCTTGCAATATGAAGCGCCTTGGGGCAACTGTTTGTTGTGATTTGGCGCTATATAAATTAAATTGATTTGATTTTGATTTGATTTTGATCCAATTCCTTAGCTGACGAGGCTGGTAATTCTGTAAGTTCTATGTGCTCTAAATAGTTAGCCAATTCCACATCATCAAAACAGGTGTCTGTATTTTTATATAATGATTTATAAAATTCAGCAAAAGATTCAGCTATGTCTTCAGGTTTAGTGACGAAATCTGTCTGTAATCTTATTTTGTGGACTGCATTGGAGGATTGTTGTTTTCTAAATCTGAATGCAAGTAATTTGCTTGCCCTACTCCCGTCTTCATAGTATCGTTGATTTGTGAATCTTAAATTGCCTTCAATTTTATTGGATAATAAACTGTTAAGTTCTCTGCGAGTGGCATTTAACTCTTGTAATATTAATTGTGACGGATTGTTTGTTTCTGTTCTGATTTTTTTACTTTATCCTCAAGTTCACGCTGCTTGGCCTCTCTTTCTTTTTTCCTTGCAGTTGCGTATGAAATAATTCGTCCGCGGATATAAGCCTTAGCACAGTCCCATAAAATGAATGGATTTGTTTCTGGGGTGACATTAGTTTGTAGATACATTTTGAATTCTTCTATAATAAAAAGAAGAAAATCTTTATCATTAATTAGAGATGTATTGAGTCTCCATTGTTGTATTTTTATGGCCAATATCCAATAGTAGTGTGATGGGTGCATGATCCGAAAGGGTGATAGGTAAGATTTGAAAATTTTTTTTTATCCTATGTAATTCTGACTTTGGGGTGAAAAAATAATCTATCCTGGAATAGGTCGCATGTCTGTTAGAATAAAAGGAGAAGTCGCGGTCTCTTGGAAACTTGCTTCTCCATATATCCACCAAGCCTGTTTCTAGAACATGGTTTTTGAGGGCTTTACTCATTCTAGATAAAGGGGTCTGGGAGGGATGTTGACGGTCCAGTAGCTGTGACATGACACAATTAAAATCACCTCCCATTAACAATATACCTGTACTAAACTGTAATATTATATTAAACAATGTATTGATAAATGCAGGCTTGTCCTCATTAGGTGCATATACATTCACTAGTGTAACTTCTACACCGTCAATTATTCCATTCACCAGAACATACCTCCCCTCTGTATCCTTATGTATAGAAGTGATCATGAAATTAATATGTTTATGTATAAGTATAGCAACTCCCTTCTTTCTGCCTGAGCGGTGTGAAGAGTAGTATATTTTATCCGCCCAAGATTTTAATTTTTCATGTTCAACATCAGACATGTGAGTCTCTTGTAGGAAAGCTATATTGCAGTTAAGTTGTTTTAGTTGATGTAAAATTTTCTTTTTCTTGATTGGGCTGTTCAGGCCCTTTACATTATAGCTTATAACTATTAATCCATCCATTCCCATCTATCTAGGTTGAAATTATATTATATGTAGACAAATTTAGTAAGGATATGAGCGCAGGGTGGGAGGCGGAGATGAACACGCACCAGTTATTATTTGTGGGTCTTGAGCTGCAGGGCCAAACCAAACAATCCATCCATATATGGTGACCTGCATCTATAGTTGAGACATTTTTCATTCTATTTATGGTAAAAAAGAAGATGTAAGACAATGTTGTTCTCATGCTTAACACAAGTTCCCTAAAGAACAAAGGGAACAAAGTAACAAAACACATAGTAAAAAACACACAAGAAAAAAATATAACAGATAATTTGGGGAACAAACATTTAACGTGTGGGGAAACTCGTCCCTAAGCTACTAAATAGCAGCTAAAGTGCGCAGCACAGATTAGAATTAACTGCGCTCTAAGTGCGTAAACAGGGAGGGAGAGAGAAAAAAGAAAAAAAAGAAAACTAAAAGAGAGTGACTGGTGCTCCCGCGGAGTCAGCAGTTGTATTAATCAAACAGCTGTTGTATATCGGTATAATTTTTTTATTTAAATCAACAAACACTCTATATATAATCAGTCTTTAGTTATCACCAACATTCACTTTGTCCTGGTATTTTAGGCCAGCATATGTTACACGTCTTTTACCCCGTTCCCGGTCCTTCTGGCTCTGCGCTTGTCATTTGAAGAATACGCTTGGCATAGTCCATGGCTTTCCGTGCGTCCACAGATTCCTTGCTCTGGTCTCCATATGTAACCCTGAGTCTGGCCGGGTATAGTAGTCCGTAGCGGATCTCCTTTCGGCCTCGCAGCATTTTTCGGACTTCAGTAAACGCTGCTCTGGCTTTGGCCACAGTAACAATGTAATCGGGAAAAATGGCAACACGTTGATTGTATATCAATGGCGCGCGGCCTCTGGCTTTCCGCAGAATCATAGCAGCGTCCTCATCATAGTGTAGTTTGGCAATTATCACCCGAGGTTTCTCCCGGTCCCTTGCATTGCCCGGAGTAAGTGCTCTGTTAGAGCGGCCCACTTTCACATCCCGATCTAATTGTAAGATTTCCCTGATGACTTTAGCGACTGCTGTGGGGGAGCTGGAGTCAGGCCCCTCTGCTATGCCTGCTATCCTGATGTTACATCGGCGCATTCGGGCCTCCATGTCCTCACATTTGTCTTTCAGAGTGGTTACCTGGGTCTTAAGGTGGTCCACAGTGGCATGTACAACCCCTGGCAAAAATTATGGAATCATGGGCCTTGGAGGATGTTCATTCAGTTGTTTAATTTTGTAGAAAAAAAGCAGATCACACACGACACAAAACTAAAGTCATTTCAAATGGCAGTCAGTAACGGTTACTTTTTTAGACCAAGCAGAGGAAAAAAATATGGAATCACTCAATTCTGAGGAAAAAATTATGGAATCACCCTGTAAATTTTCATTCCCAAAACTAACACCTGCATCATATCAGATCTGCTCATTAGTCTGCATCTAAAAAGGAGTGATCAAACCTTGGAGAGCTGTTGCACCAAGTGGACTGACATGAATCATGGCTCCAACACGAGAGATGTCAGTTGAAACAAAGGAGAGGAATATCAAACTCTTAAAAGAGAGTAAATCATCATGCAATGTTGCAAAAGATGTTGGTTGTTCACAGTCAGCTGTGTCTAAAGTCAGGACCAAATACAAAAAACATGGGAAGGTTGTTAAAGGCAAACATACTGGTAGACCAAGGAAGACATCGAAGCGTCAAGACAGAAAACTTAAAGCAATATGTCTCAAAAATCCAAAAATGCACAACAAAACAAATGAGGAACGAATGGGAGGAAACTGGAGTCAACGTCTATGACTGAACTGTAAGAAGCCGCCTAAAGGAAATGGGATTTACATACAGAAAAGCTAAACGAAAGCCATCATTAACACCTAAACAGAATAAACAAGGTTACAATGGGCTAAGGAAAAGCAATCATGGACTGTGGATGACTGGATGAAAGTGATATTCAGTGATGAATCTCAAATCTGCATTGGGCAAGGTGATGATGGCTGGAACTTTTGTTTGGTGCCGTTCCAATGAGATTTATAAAGATGATTGCCTGAAGAGAACATGTAAATTTCCACAGTCATTGATGATATGGGGCTGCATGTCAGGTAAAGGCACTGGGGAGATGGCTGTCATTACATCATCAATAAATGCACAAGTTTACGTTGATATTTTGGACAACTGAAAGGATGTTTGGGGATGATGAAATCATTTTTCAAGATGATAATGCATCTTGCCATAGAGCAAAAACTGAAAACGTTCCTTGCAAAAAGACACATAGGATCAATGTCATGGCATAGGGTCAGTGTCAACGAGCAGATCTGATTTGATGCAGGTTTTAGTTTGGGGGATGGAAATTTACAGGGTGATTCCATCATTTATTCCTCAGAATTGAGTGATTACATATTTTTTTTCCTCTGCTTGGTCTAAAAAAGTAACCGTTACTGACTGTCACAATCTTTTTTTCTTGATTTCTTATATTGTTTCTTAAATCCAGAAAGTTGCCATTTAAAATGACTTTAGTTTTGTGTCATGTCTGTGATCTGCTTTTTTTCACAAAATTAAACAACTGAATGAACATCCTCCGAGGCCGGTGATTCCATAATTTTTGCCAGGGGTTGTAGTGTGGTGGTTTCATCTGACCACGTAGATAGTCCACTCTGCAGGTCTTTCACATCCGTCTTTATTGTCCCAATTTCCTCACACATTGTTTTAGTGCTATTAGCGATTTCAGCTCTGAGGCCTTGTAGTTCAGACTTAAGCGCCTCAAATTCACTTGTTAGCGTGGCCTTAAGTTTGTCCCTCAGTATTTTGGAAATGTCCCCTCTCAGGGAGGATAATACCTCTTCCTTAAAGTCTTCGGTGGTCGTCATGTCGCTATCCACGCTCTCAGCCGGGCTGTGTGGGATTTGATCTTGGTCCGTGCCGGCTAGCCTCATGTTTCTTTTAGCTCGCGAGCTATTAGCCTTGCCGGCATAGCTAAATTTTTGGAGTTTCTGAGCCATTCAGACCGGTCATATGGGCGTAGTTTCTTCTGTAGCGAAATTACACTGTGTTACGGCAGTGTTGCGGGGTTGGTCTCAATGAAATTAGCTGTATTATGGCATAAAATTGGTTGGCTCAGCGGGAGCTCTAGAAATCGCGTCCTACTCCATGCTCGCTCACTAGCGCCCCCATGTTTTTTGAAATTTAAAGGTAAATTATCAGCGTGTGGTGTATGCATAGTTGGATTTTGAGGGAATGGCGTGTCTTGTTAATGAAAGTTTTTTATATCCTTACATGGCTATTCCTTTGCCAGGTAAGCTACCAGGGCCTTGATACAGAGAACCAGCGCTTGCAGAAGGCTTTAGAGAACAGCAGCAAAAAGATTCAACAGTTGGAGGCTGAGCTGCAGGAGGTGGAGGCTGAGAACCAGACGTTCCAACACAACCTGGAGGAGCTCAAGATCTCAAGTAAACGCTTGGAGCAGCTTGAGCAGGAGGTGCGCAATATAAGGCCCAGAAAAATGACCCCCATTCATTTGAATCTCATTAATTAATGCTTTTCCATTACACCCTCTCATCCCTCAGAATAAGACTCTGGAGCAGGAAAGCTCTCAGCTAGAGAAAGACAAGAAGCTTTTGGAAAAAGAGAACAAGCGTTTGAGGCACCAGGCCGAGATCCGCGACTCCAAGCTGGACGACTGCAACCAGCGGATCTCCATGTTGGAGAAAGAGAATCGTACCATGGGCAAGGAGATGATCTTCTTCAGGGATTCCTGCACCAGAGTCAAAGACCTGGAGCGAGAGAACAAGGAGCTGGTGAAACAGGCAACTATTGATAAAAAGACATTTGTCACACTCAGAGAGGTGAGAAGATTCTTCAGTGTCACAAATCTGTGAACATGAGGAGTTATTTAAAGATGTCTTGACATTTAGCTTCACATAATGGTAGATTGAAGTCTGAGAATATTTTGTCGGTTGTAGAAAGCAAAGTAAAGTGACTGCTTTTTACCGTAATTGTCTATTCTGTTTGTCATGGCATTTCTGGAAAAACACTGAAAAATAAATGTTTGCTTGTAGGAGTTGGTGAGTGAGAAGCTGCGAACTCAGCAGATGAATAACGATCTGGATAAACTGACCCATGAGTTGGATAAGATCGGGCTGAACAAAGAAAGGCTCCTGCATGATGAGAACTCCGATGACAGGTGATAACATCTGACAGAGGCAGCATTCTGCTGATCTGATCTGAAGCAATAAATTCTAGCCTTGATCAGTCAGGATAATCTCAGCTATGTATTGAAGTTAAAATGAACTTCAGTCTAAAAATTAATGGTCATCACCAGAGCTCAGTAATTCAGGGATCTCCAACCTTGCTCATGGAGAGCACATGCTCTGCATGTTTTTATGTTTACCTTCTCTTATCACAAGTTTGTTGTTGTTGTTGTTGTTTTTTATTATTTCTTTTTCAACTATGGTGTTTCTCACCTCTTGATTAGATGAATACTGACTGAGTTAAACAAACAGGACATGTGCTGTCTGGGAGTAGGGTTGGAGATCCCCGGTCTAACGAGACAAAATTTTTGTTTCCAATTAGTCATGCGACATGTGACCTCCAGTTGGTACCAAGATCTAGTCTGTTGTTTTGTTTAGTTAGTGAAAAAGAACCAAAGTGGCCTGTCTCACAATTTTGAAGTATGTTTTAATTAAGCCCTGTTCTCAGTTTCACTGATAAGTATCCCTGAAGGTCCTGGCTGGAAACCTTAACCTGGTTAATCCTTAGAGCAAGTCTTGACTGGCTGAACATACCTGACTGAGATAATTAGCTGTGGGCAGTGGTGGGCACAGGTCAGCTAATCTGATAGCAGATAATTATCGAAGCTAATGTTTTTGCTAGCGGATTAGCTTTTCAGATAAGTTTTAAAAATCATCATTGGACCAATTATCCACAGTCCGATAACATTTTTTGCTGGTAAAGTGAGCAAAGTTTAACAGTCAAAAACATTTGTAAACCTTCAAATCAAACATTTTAGTCTGTCTGTTGTGTGTTTATTTATGGCAGACTGGCTGTCGCTTGCTGACGATGTCATCATTAAGCGTAAAACGTGATTGGCCAGTCGACGCAGGCAGCATTGTGGGTAGTGTAGTTCAGGTTCACTTTGGACGTTACAGGGTTTCCGTCCCTTGGAAATCTGCTGCAAAACCCATCACACATCATGCAAAAAGAATTATTTAAATATCTAAAGGACACTGGATTACTTCATTGCATTTAAACAAATGACTATGGCTGCCAGGAGTTAAGGTTTTGTAAAATCTCAGCAATCCCTCACCAGCCCAGGAGATGGCAGTAAATGCACCTTAAGCTGGTGCTGTCTGCCATTGGATCCGAAAGAAGTAGTGTTGTCGTCCATTTGACACAAAAACAAAACAGACTAATTTTAATATTATTTTATTTTATTTATTTGTGGCTGACAGTATCGCCAAGACTTGGTGGGAGAGAGGAGCTCTTACGGTGCAGCTGTGTACAGATGTTTCTTCACCGTTTAGACCATTTTTCAGAATTCCAGAATTTATATTTACTGTGTATTTTACTCTGCCAATCAATGCATTAATGGACGTATTTCGGTTGTGTGAAAAAAGCAGCAGCTTTTTACAACCCCAATTCCAATGAACTTGGGACGTTGTGTAAAATGTAAATAAAAACAGAATACAATGATTTGCAAATTCTCTTCAACCTATATTCAATTGAATACACCACAAAGACAAGATATTTAATGTTCAAACTGATAAACTTTATTGTTTTTGTGCAAATATTTCCTCATTTTATATATTACAATACAATACTAAAAGTTATTGGTTATCGGTTATCTGTAATCAAGATGCTTTTTTTAAAACAGTTTTTCAGTTTATCGTTATAAAAGATAACTTTTCAGTTATCTGATTAATGGTTATCAAAGCTAACTTTTTGGTTAGCTGTGCCCACCACTGGCTGTGGGTGGAGAACATGAATCTCCAGGAGTAGAGTTGGAGACCCCCCACCTTAGGAAGTGGATGTCTGTGTTGTACTGGGATAGTCCATCATTTTGCTGTAGTTTTGTTTCTGGTGGGATTTTGGGAACTTGGATATATTTTGGAAATCTTGTGCATTTCTGTGGGCCCGTAACGTCGTCAGACATAAAGTGACATGACTAGGAGGTTTTCCGGAAGTGCCCATGTTTGTACTACATTTGAGGCACTCTGCAGCTATTTTTGCACATGCACATATTACAAATCCACACATTACATCATTAAAACCATGTGCTACATCACATCACATGAAAAATAAAAATCCGAGATGTTATGTCAACAGTTGAAATCACATTTATATTCAACAGTGAACCCCACATACAGGTTTAGACTCCTGACCTTCTAGGATGCATATTTGAATTGAATTGAAGATTTCTTTTGAGCATAACAAAAGAAAAAATAAAACAGACAATGTAAAATTAAAGTTAGTTCAAAAAGGAGTGAGAAGTCAAAACTTATGTAATCACACCACTTCTCCCTGTATAATGATTTATATATCTGTCCGTTTCCTTAAAAATACTACTATTGACAATCATGATAACAGTAATAATAATAATAACAATAGTACTAACAGTAACAATAATATGATACAATACAATTTTAGAAAAAAGACAGACATAAGGAACCTGACAAAACACAACAGAAAAGATAGACCCAACTAACAATGAACATAAATAACTAGATAAACAAATATAGAAATAAATCATCAATAACAGTTTCCTGTGAACACCTAGTGACTCTCACACTTCATCCCTGTATCCCATGAAAACACATTCCTTATATTTTGTTTTAAACTGTTGAATTTTCGGACACTGCTTTAACTCCTCATTCATACTGTTCCACAGTCTCACCCCACAGCATTTCATTATGTAGAATCGTTTCTTGTTTTGCGGATTTTTTTCATTTTGAAGTTGTATTTCCTTCGTAATTGATATCCCCCCTCTCGATCCTTGAACAATTTCTGTATGTTTTTTGGTAAATGATCATTTTTTGCCTTGTACAAGATCTGTGCTGTTTGGAATTTTACTGTCTGTTAATTTTAATAGTTTTGATTTTAAGAAGCATGAGCGAGTATAATCTTGATAGCCGACATTATGAATGACCCCTATTGCCCTTTTTTGAAGAATAATTAGTGATTTCATTGAACTCATAGTTATTACCCCAAATTTGTACACAATAATTGAAATACGGTAAGACAATGGAACAGTATAAGATGCGGAGTGATTTATGATCAGAACATGTTTTTCTTTAACACTGAAATGCTTCTTGATACTTTGTTTGTACAGTGAAGAAAATAACTATTTGAACACCCTGCGATTTTGCAAGTTCTCCCACTTTGAAATCATGGAGGTTTCTGAAATTTTCATCTTAGGTGCATGTCCACTGTGAGAAACATAATCAAAAAAAAAATTCCAGAAATCACAATGTATGATTTTTTAAAATAATTTATTTGTATGTTACTGCTGCAAATAAGTATTTGAACACCTGTAAAAATCAGTGTTAATATTTGGTACAGTAGCCTTTGTTTGCAATTACAGAGGTCAAACGTTTCCTGTAGTTTTTCACCAGGTTTTCACACACTGCAGCAGGGATTTTGGTCCATTCATCCATACAGATCTTCTCTAGCTCTTTCAGGTTTGGAGTTTCAGCTCCCTCCAAAGATTTTCTATTGAGATCAGATCCGGAGACTGGCCAGGCCACTCCAGGACCTTGAAATGCTTCTTACGAAGCCCCTCTTTAGTTGCCCTGGCTGTATGTTTGGGGTCATCTTCAATGCTCTTACTGAGGAAAGGACGTTGTTTGCCAAAACATCTTGCAATACATGACCCCATCTATCCTCCTTTCAATACGGTGCAGTCGTCCTGTCCCCTTTGCAGAAGAGCACTCCCAGAGTATGATGTTTCCACCCCCATGCTTCACGGTTGGGATGGTTTTCTTGGGGTTGTTCTCATCCTCTAAACATGGTAAGTGGAGTTGATTCCAAAAAGCTCTGTTCTGGTCTCATCTGACCACATGACCTTCTCCCATGCCTCCTCTGGATCATCCAGATGGTCACTGGTGAACTTCAAACGGGCCTGGACATGTGCTGGCTTGAGCAGGGGGACCTTGCTGCCCTGTAGGATTTTAAATCATGACAGCATCATGTGTTACTAATGTAATCTTTGTGACTGTGGTCCCAGCTCTCTTCAGGTCATTGACCAGGTCCTCCTGTGTAGTTCTGAGCTTTCTCACTATCATCCTTACCCCACAAAGTGAGCTCTTGCATGGAATCCCAGACCGAGGGAGATTGACAGTCATCTTGTGTTTCTTCCACTTTCTAATAAATAATCATAACTGTTGTTGTCTTCTACCAAGCTGCTTGTCTGTTGTCCTGTAGGCCATCCCAGCCTTGTGCAGGTCTACAGTTTTGTCCCTGGTGTCCTTAGACAGCTCTGTGGTCTTGGCTATGGTGGACAGGTTGGAGTGTGATTAAGTGTGTGAACAGGTGTCTTTTATACAGGTAACTAGTTCAAACAAGTGCAATTAATACAGGTAAAAAGTGCAGAATAAGAGGGCTTCTTAAAGAAAAATTAACAGGTCTGTGTGAGCCAGAATTCTTGCTGGTTGGTAGGTGTTCAAATACTTATTTGCAGCAGTAACATACAAATGAATTATTAAAAAATCATACATTGTGATTTCCGGATTATTATTTTTTTTTTTTTTAGATTATGTCTCTCACAGTGGACATGCACCTAAGATGAAAATTTCAGACCCCTCCATGATTTCTAAGTTGGGAGAACTTGTGAAACTGCAGGGTGTTCAAATACTTATTTTCTTCACTGTATATATTTCATGTGTGGTTTCCAACTGATTTTCTCATCTATTATTACCCTAACAAATTTATTGTCATCAACCCTTTCAATCTGCACCCCATCTATCTGTATTCTTACTTGCTCATTGGTTCCCAAATAACATTAGTTTTGTTTTATTTAAGTTCAGTGACAATTTGTTTCAGTCAAACCATATTTTCAACTTGTTCATTTCTTCAGTGATTTCCTCTACCATTTCTTTGAAATTCTCCCCAGAACAGAAACTATTTATTAATAATAATTATATATAATGTAATTAATAATGATATTTGTGAAAGCACTGAGAACTGGACTTTAATTCCTAAATTTGTGTCTGAATCTGGTTTTCCACCAAAGTCTAAAGTGAGCTGGCGCATACGCAGTACATTTAATAACCTTTAACAATATTGATTTTTCCTTTTACTTTTTCCTATCAAAAGAAAGGCTGAGGTAAAACAATAACACTGGTGGTCGAGGGAATATTTGCTATTTTGTGTCAGCTTTTAACACCGTTGGAGCCTGGAATCTACTTCAGTAACTCATGTTGCTTTGGGCTCAGAATATTACACGCTGTCACTTGGGATTCCAAATGAATGAGGTCTGTGTCCCACTTTAGATGAGGTGCCATTGTTCTAATTAATCCAAGTCTGCTTCTGATGGATTCTGTGGATCTTTAAGGCAATATTCTCTCACACCTTGAACACTCAATGAAAGCACCCTCTTGGCTTTGCTGTATTATTGTTATCCATGTATAAAGTTTCATCTGCTGTTGTAGTTAAGATTCTTGGTGTGATCTCAGACTGAACAGCATACAAAGAGCTCACTGGTTCTTTGCATGCAGGTTTAAACTGCTGGAAACCAAACTGGAATCAACTTTGAAGTCATCTTTAGAAATTAAAGAGGAGAAAATCGCTGCCCTGGAGGCCAGGCTGCAGGAGTCCTCCAACCTCAACCAGCAGCTTCGCCAGGAGCTGAAGACAGTCAGTCGCACGCACAGTCCCACTTAATAACATTTAAACAGTTTTTTTTTTTTTTTTTTTTTTTTTTTTTTGCATGTACAGCTGCCAAACCTGCAAGTTGTTGCACTTCAAACTAGGACAAATGGTAGTACAACATGGTCAATCAATTCGAAATTGCCCATTTGAAATCTGAGCAACATTCACCTGTTTTGAGTTATGTGATATAAATGTATATTACAACACTGAAACTGTGAAGTAGCGCACTACAAATTTTTAATGAGGTTAAAAACATTTATTTGCCAAGGTTGCAAAACATCTTCCACCCAATTTTCATGAAGGTGGTCTGCAGAATATGAACTGCTAACCAAATGTCACAGGTATCAGAGACAGAAGAACCCCATGAGATGTTCCGGTAATAGGTAGAAGCAATGGCTAATTTCAGCAGGAGAACAGCTCAAAGTCTGTGTGCATGGCAGCACAAGAACATTACTGTGAGACCGACCAGATTGCATAACCTACTGCCTTCTCAGCAGAGATAATGAAATGAATCGTATCATTTGTAGATGATTAGAATGTGCTCTGCTTTGCTAGATAAATATGAACCTGCTGTAGGTCGCTGTGTTCATCTGTGCACTGGAATGTATCTGTATCAGAGCGCGGGAGAATTAAGCTGGTCCTTTGGATTGCTTACAGTGGACTCCAGTATTCATTGTACTGCAACACTGAGGCCACAAACAGACGCTGCACGCAGCCTTTCCCAAGAAAGCTGAAACTCTAACCCGCGTGCCATCCCACTGAAAGACCGACTGTACAGAAAAACATTTGGTCTACAGTCTGAAAGAAAAAAACACTGAAAGCACAGAGGGCTCCTCAAGACCAAGTCATCATTTATTCATCTGTTCTGTTCTTCTACCTCTATTACTGGTTCATCTTATGATGCTACAGGAAAGAGGTGAAGCAAAGGAAAGAAATTTAAGAGCAACGGGGCCCATTTTAAAGTCTGAAACACATCATAATTTTGATGGACACATGACACGAAGATGAAGTATTTCCATATACTGTATACAATGTTAAACCAGGTCAGATACATGAAAATAACACAATTTAAATATGATTACTTTGTTTTCTTACTTCAGATTATATATATATATATATATATATATATATATATATATATATATATATATATATATATATATATATATATATATATATATATATATAATTGAAAATCAGACATAAAAAAAAAAATTTTAATGACCTCTCAAGGCTCACCTGCAGTACCCTGATGGCCCACCAGGTGGGTGTGACTCACCTGCAGCACCTACAGATGTTCTTCTGGTGAATTTTCCAACACACATTAAGTTGAGGCAGTTGAGTAAAATAAACGTGTAACGAAGTCTGTCCTGTATAATTTTATGATTCCAATCATGTTACATTCTAGTAGCATGGACACTATTTTAGGGATTTTCTCATCAATACTGAAGCAGCCATCTCATGACTTTTATAAACATCACCATTTGTCGCATTTTTAACATGGAAATGATGAAGGTAACTTTGAGTTCACTCTCCCCAGGTGAAGAAAAACTACGAGGCACTGCGTCAGCGGGAAGAAGAGGAAAGGATGGTTCAGAGTTCAGCCCCTAGAGGAGGAGAGGAGTCACAGATTGTCAGTAAGTGGGAGAAGGAGAGCCACGAAGCCACCAGGGAACTGCTGAAAGTCAAAGACAGACTCATTGAGGTGGAGAGGAACGTGAGTCTGCATCGAAACGCACAACGCTTTGTGTGACTTCCCCCCATTTTTCTGTGAAGGTGTTTATTCGTGTCTGACATCCCACTCTATGTATGCGTTTTCCCAGAATGCTACATTGCAAGCTGAGAAGGTGGCGCTGAGGAGCCAGCTCAAACAACTGGAAAGTCAAAGCTCCAACCTGCAGGCTCAGATAGTGGCTCTACAGAGACAGACTGCGTCTTTACAGGAGAACAATACGACTCTGCAGACGCAGAACGCCAAGCTGCAGGTGAACACCTACATACCCTGAAGCGTGCACAGGAAGTGCATTCACACAGGAAGCCTGGCTTCACACAGAGTACTAAATTTTAAAGCTTCAATATGGATGTGTGCATTTAAAACCCCAATCTTGCTTATAAAAATATAACGATATTACCACGAGCTGTCACAGAATAAGTAGGCACACTGCTGGGCAGCTTTAGAAGAGCACCCTATGCTGCGTGTCTACGTAAAAGACAGAAGTCTCTGTATGTGTGTCACCTTGTGGCTACACACAAGCGGTGTAACACGTGGAAACCACTGTGACCACAAGGGAAACAGAAAAGGAAACAGATTTCTGTGTTTTGTGTTTGGATTTTTATGCACTCCGAGGAGCTTAGATATGAAAGTGGAAAAGGACAGAATAAGTGTGTTCTTATTCTCTGTACCTTTTTTTCCTGTCTTCCCCCACCCCACCCCCCCCCCCACCCCGTGCTTTTCTCCCGCTTCTCCTCCAGGTGGAGAACTCCACGCTGGGTTCACAGAGTGCGGCCCTTACTGCCCAGAATGTCCAGCTGCAGAGCCAGCACAGCAGCGTAGAAGGCGAGCGGGAGGGGGCACTGAAGGAGAAGGAGGAGCTGAGGGCCACGTACGAGATGCTCGTCCGCGATCACGAGAAGCTGGCGACTCTCCACGAGAGGCAGGCTGCTGAGTACGAAGCCCTGATTGGGAAGCACGGCAACCTGAAGAGCAGCCACAAGAGCCTGGAGCAGCAGCACAGAGACCTGGAGGACAAGTAGGAGGGGGTGATGGAACAGGGATTCTGGGAAATGAATTTTGTTTACAGTTGCAGTCTCACTTGTGGCTTGAGGCACTCTTTATTTGCACACTGAAACATGCTGAGCCATGGTTCTCCAAACCTGATTTCATTCTATACATAGAAGTTCTGCCATAATGTTGCTGGATAGTTATGCAATTCAACAATCAAAACTAAATAAACTGATGAATGATCAGACTCTTAACACTATAGTAATGTATTTAAAGGAACAGTCTTTCATAATAATTTAACAGAAATGGAATATTACAAATCCTATTTCATGAAGCACCACATCAGATGACAATAACTCCAAAGACAGACATGCAGTAGTTACAAATAAACATATTAACAATAGAAATAGAGCACATGCAAATACAAGCATTATATAAAGTGTTCGAAATTCTGCTTTTACTCCACCTGTGCTACATGTTTTCTAAAACCTGCTGGTGTGTCATTTATGTTGCTTCAGAAATAGTGAATGAGTCTGAACACAAATTGAGTTTTTCCAGCGGCTTTCCAACAGTGACGTAACCAGTCGTATTTTGGCCACTTGTGGTTGATGAAAGAGTCATAAATAGTGAAGAGAAAAGACAAAGTTGTGTTTTGTTTGGGAGGGCTTTTGAAAAAACAAAACTGGCTCCCCGCATTCCACAAATTTTTACCTTGGAAAAACTTTCAAGGTCAAAATCCTGTTAGAAGTGGCTTTTCATAAGCTAAAATATATTATAAAATATAGATCAAAAGGGATTTTCAATGTTTTTTTTTCCAGAGTTATTTTTATGGAATTTTTCCATATTAGAAAAAACAAAAACAGCTGAATAAACAAACAGGAAAAGAAAACAGGAAAAAAAAACACAGAAAACAAAACTGAACATTCCGGCTCAATTGGCATGTACAAAGCTCAGCAAGTCCATATGGGGCTGGGGTGCAACCTCTAGTTCAAATTAGGCCTCTATACAGTATGGAAGAAATATTTAGGCCAATATAAGTCATAAATGGGTCCCAAATTTTGTGAAACACATCATCTCTCTTGTGCAACTTGCTGGTTAAATAATCCAAAGACACATATTCCAATATGGTTCGATGCCATTGACTTTTGGATGGTGTTTTTTCTGTGATCCAGTTCAAAAGAACACATTTCCGAGCACAAAATGTAAGTATCCTGTAGAGTTGCCTTTGGTGTTTTCCAGGTATAGTGCCATCTGTTATTCCAAGCAGCATAGTCAATGGATTTACAAACTGTAGTAGTAGTAATAGAGAATATTTTATCCAGTTCACATTTAACCATATTCCAGAAGTATTGCAATTTTCTGCAGGACCAATAACAGTGTGTTAGAGTGCCTAGTTCGGTTTTACACTTGAGACATAACGGAGAAAGGTCTGAATTAAATTTATGATGTTGGGAGGGAGAGATATGTGCACGGTGTAGAATTTTAAGTTGTAGAGCTTTAACCTGATTACAAACACTTAACGAGTTAATATTATTCCATGCATTGTCCCAGTCTGTAGGGTTTTTCAATGTTAAAAAGAATCAAATATCTACAAAATCTGGAATATGAATCAGATGCGGGTCTGACTTAGTCTATTCATTCAGAGTGCCAGTTTGCATCTCATTGTCACAAGTGAGAGTGATTGAGGCACTTTTGATTGAGATGTAATGCAAAATGTACATCAAATGGGCTTTTCAATATTAAATTGAAATGTCCACAAAATCCACAATCGAGAAAAGATCCAGATCAAACTTTGTCAGGTGATAGTGAGTGCCAGTCTGCACCTCACTTTCAAATATGAGAGTGACTGGGACACATTAGATTTAGATATAATGTAAAATATACATTAAATGAGGTTTTCCGTGTTAATTTTAAATGCCAACAAAATCTGTAATTTGGATCAGATCTGGATCAAACTTTTGTCAGTCGACAAAAGATGCCATCCTACATAAGGGTCCCAAATATGAAAGAAATTTGATCTTTTTTGACAGGGTTATAAATTTTAGAAAAGTCATTCAATGGTAAAGATAAGGATTTTTCCTGACTTTGCCCTTTGACCCAAGACCTTGAAAATTGAATGACTGCTTGCTTATCAGCATATGAATCTCAGTTAAAAAAAAAAAAAAAAAAATCATAATGATATATGAAAAATTGTGGGCTCCAGGCTGTTCACAAACAGGGGCAATAACATAAACTCTTCCAACTTTGTTGGCGGAGGCAATAATGATTGGAATCACCGTGGCCTTTTAGCTTCATCTTCATTCCTTTGTGACTCACATCTGCTTCTGGATTGGCCTGCATTTATTTGCTTAGATACAAGCAGCTCCTACAGAGGAAGGGAGAGCTGGAGGAGCTGGAGAAAACACTGAAAGAGCAGCAAGAAAAAATGGCTGCAGAAACCCAAAGCCATCGAGCCACAGTTGACCAATGCAAGCTGCTCAAAGAGGAAAATGACAGGTCAGTGCAAACTGCTGTTTTTAAACTGGGAAATTACTACAATGTGTTGCGCTGACGTTTCATGATGCTTGCTTTAAGATCTATGAATGAGATTTTAAACGTTAACATTTCAGCCAGAAACTTTGTATGCAAAGATTTACTGACTTAATAGGATTCAGTTTAGAGAGTAAAGGAACTCTCCCTCTGTGCTCTGAGGTTTTCTGTTCCATTTTATGGCTGTGTGTGCATGTTTAATGCCTGAGAGTTGTGTGTGTGCATGTTTAGTGCATGTGAGTCCTGCCCTGTGAAACCGTTGCCCTTCGCCGCGTCTATATAGAGACGGCATGTTCACGACTCACTGAATAGCTATTGCAGTTCTTTCAAGATGGTTAACAGCAGTTATTTCACAGAAATCTCCCTTAAAACCACATTTAGAAGCTAAAAGTGCCCCTCACCCACAATGTGGTCATGGGTGGGTTTTCCTACATAGAGAGCTGTTAGTTTTGTTAAAACGCTCCAAGTGCAGTTTGTTCCACTCGGGGGGGAGTGGCAGAGGAGGGAATTTTTTTTTTTTTTTTTTTTTTATGTCCTGGCTTGTGGCTCAATTGCAGTGTCTAGTGGAAGAGCAATCATTTATAACTCCTTTAAATCAATTCAGTATTTTGTCATTATTTTGTTCTACATTAAGTGGAATTAATATTTTTATTATAGACACCACTGTTAATCAGTCTGATAATTCATATCTCTGCAACTTTTGAACCCTCTTTAAAATGTAATGTAAGTTTCTACAACGATTGTCCACACAGGGGAGGTGATGGCCTCGTGGTTAAAGCAGTAGGCCAGAGAACCACAGGATCCTTTATTCCCTGTTGTTTCCTGTTAATCTGGAACATTATGAAAGTCGCTTGGGCAAGAATATTAATCCATAAATTGCTCCAGGTGTGCAGTTGAGTGCCTCTCGTGGCAGCACACTGACATGGGCGTGTGTGGATGCGAGGTATTATTGCAAAGCACTTTGGATAGAAGTGCTACATTAATGCATAATAATAATAATTATTATTATTATTATTATTATACAGTAGTGTTCAGAATAATAGTAGTGCTATGTGACTAAAAAGATTAATCCAGGTTTTGAGTATATTTCTTATTGTTACATGGGAAACAAGGTACCAGTAGATTCAGTAGATTCTCACAAATCCAACAAGACCAAGCATTCATGATATGCACACTCTTAAGGCTATGAAATTGGGCTATTAGTAAAAAAAAAAAAAAAAAAAAAAAAAAAGTAGAAAAGGGGGTGTTCACAATAATAGTAGTGTGGCATTCAGTCAGTGAGTTCGTCAATTTTGTGGAACAAACAGGTGTGAATCAGGTGTCCCCTATGTAAGGATGAAACCAGCACCTGTTGAACATGCTTTTCTCTTTGAAAGCCTGAGGAAAATGGGACGTTCAAGACATTGTTCAGAAGAACAGCGTAGTTTGATTAAAAAGTTGATTGGAGAGGGGAAAACGTATACGCAGGTGCAAAAAATTATAGACTGTTCATCTACAATGATCTCCAATGCTTTAAAATGGACAAAAAAAAACAGAGACGCGTGGAAGAAAATGGAAAACAACCATCAAAATGGATAGAAGAATAACCAGAATGGCAAAGCCTCACCCATTGATCAGCTCCAGGATGATCAAAGACAGTCTGGAGTTACCTGTAAGTGCTGTGACAGTTAGAAGACACCTGTGTGAAGCTAATTTATTTGCAAGAATCCCCCGCAAAGTTCCTCTGTTAAATAAATGACGTGCAGAAGAGGTTACAATTTGCCAAAGAACACATCAACTGGCCTAAAGAGAAATGGAGGGATATTTTGTGGACTGATGAGAGTAAAACTGTTCTTTTTGGGTCCAAAAAGACACATCCATCATCAAAGACAGTTTGTGAGATGACCCCCAAACTCTGAATTCAAGCCACAGTTCACAGTGAAGACAGTGAAGCATGGTGGTGCAAGCATCATGATATGGGCATGTTTCTCCTACTATGGTGTTGGGCCTATATATCGCATACCAGGTATCATGGATCAGTTTAGATATGTCAAAATACTTGAAGAGGTCATGTTGCCTTATGCTGAAGAGGACATGCCCTTGAAATGGGTGTTTCAACAAGACAATGACCCCAAGCACACTAGTAAACAAGCAAAATCTTGGTTCCAAACCAACAAAATTAATGTTTTGGAATGGCCTGCCCAATCCACGGACCTAAATCCAATTGAGAACTTGTGGGGTGACATCAGAAAAGCTGTTTCTGAAGCAAAACCAAGAAATGTGAATGAATTGTGGAATGTTGTTAAAGAATCTTGGAGTGGAATAACAGCTGAAAGGTGCCACAAGTTGGTTGACTCCATGCCGCGCAGATGTGAAGAAATCATGAAAAACTGGTTATACAACTAAATACTAGTTTAGTGATTCACAGGATTGCTAAAAAAGCAGTTTGAACATAATAGTTTTGAGTTTGTAGCGTCAGCAGCAGATGCTACTATTATTGTGAACACCCCCTTTTCTACTTTTTTTTTTTGTTTGTTTGCTAATAGCCCAATTTCATAGCCTTAAGAGTGTGCATATCATGAATGCTTGGTCTTGTTGGATTTGTGAGAATCTACTGAATCTACTGGTACCTTGTTTCCCATGTAACAATAAGATATACTCAAAACCTGGATTAATCTTTTTAGTCACATAGCACTACTATTATTCTGAACACTACTGTATATGTGAATCTGCTGTGGTGGATCAGGTGAGCACATTAGGAAAACATCAATCAGATGGATGTGCATCTTCTTGTATTTAGTGTACATACAGCACGTTACTCGTGTGCACAGTTGTCTCCACACTCAGACTGTCTGCTTGCTCCTTAGACTGAACACTACGTATCAACAGCTGGTGAAGGACAATGAAAGTCTCCAGCTGGACCACAAGAACGTGAAGACCCAGCTGAACAATGCCAAGCTGGAACAGACCAAGCTGGAGGCAGAGTTCTCCAAACTGAAGGAGCAGTACCAGCAATTGGACATCACCTCCACCAAGCTGACCAACCAGTGTGAGGTGAGGCCACAGCCTTCATAAACCCATCATTTGCTAATGTAAAATTCACTGACGTGTTGGACTATCTGCTCACACCATGCCATTGTCTTTGTGTCGTAGCTTGCTGAGTGAACTGTGTTTGATGTATTTTATCCCCTCTGATGTGTGATGTTCCACCTCTTTAACATGTCTCTGTCAGCTGTTGAGCCAGTTGAAAGGAAACCTGGAGGAGGAGAATCGTCACCTGCTGGACCAGATCCAGACTCTGATGCTGCAGAATCGCACGCTGCTGGAGCAGAACATGGAGAGCAAAGACCTGTTCCACGTAGAACAGAGACAGTACATGTAAATACACATAACTACCTGTAGTTATGTATAACTACCTGTTAGTGTAGTGAGTACCTGTTTAACATGGAGAGCAGGAAAATTTATCTACGTCTCTTTCCATAAAATTTAAGTATTGCAAAAAAAAAAAAAAAAAAAAGTTTAAATGGAAAACAATTTGTTTGGATTCATATCTGGATGGTTGCACATTCACACTTAATCATGAAGCTGTTTTTATTGCTTCTGCCACCATCAGAGACAAGCTGAATGAGCTCAGGAGGCAGAAAGAGAAGCTGGAGGAGAAAATCATGGATCAGTACAAGTTCTATGACCCGTCGCCTCCGCGCAGGTACAAATGCAGCTTTACTGACACAGATGTTTGTTTTTGTTTTATTCCTTTCTTTCGTTTTCTTTAAAGCTACATTGTGTAGAATTTAGGGGTTTCCAGAAGCTAAGAATGAGCCCTTCATATCTACGTGGGAGCGGCCCAGTCATGGAGGCCGCATGATACAGTAAACCACCAAAGAAGTGAAAACGTGAAGAGAACCAATATCAACTGGTGCCATAATGCATTCTGTGACCTCACCATTAGATCGCACTAAATCCTTCACACTGTAGCTTTAAGGTTGATGAAATGTTTATAATGGTGATAACCAGAGTTGGTGCTTATTGTCAAATATGCTGCGAAAAATGATGTTTGTAGTCTGACTGAATATGGGCAAAGCCAAAAAACACTCAGGAATAGATCCATTTAAAAATTAATGGCCTGGAACACTATTAACAGCTGTATATACAGCAGGATTGTTTTTTCCCCTCAGTGTTGCTGACAGTTACAGCTGGTTCACGCCTGAAATAAATTCAGTTATAGATCATTAGCACTTTAGTTTATTAATTTCATTTTAGAATGTCTTAATTTCAGTTGTTTTTCTTCCATCCCCTTGTAGCTCTGACCTGCTCTTAGTTTTTTTTTTTTTTTTTTTGCGCTTTCGCCCTCTGCAGACGTGGTAACTGGATCACTCTGAAGATGAGGAAGCTGATCAAGCCCAAGAGCCGGGAGCGGATGCGCTCTCTCACATTGACGCCGTCTCGCTCAGAACTCTGTGACGGGTTCCTGGCCTTGGACAGCCACGACAGTTCATCCATAGGCTCAGGGTCCAACTCGCTGGACGACCCGCTCACGCACAAGAGGAGCACCAGTGAGTACACAAACACGACCTGCCACCCGCTCGGACAGCAAGCTGAGATTCAAAATCAGCTGATAGGTTTCATCCACGGCTGATGTGAAAATCTAAATGTTGGTTTGTGATGTGATGCAACAGAAAACGGATATTTCCTTTACAGTTCTGTGTCGCAGGAAATCTGTACTCACACCTGTTGATTCTTCACAGTCGTGCATAAAATATTTCACAGTTAACATGTGAAGTTTTGCTTTATGCCTGATACATTTTCAGACATGTTATACAACCTCTGGCAAAAATGATGGAATCACCGGCCTCGGAGGATGTTCATTCAGTTGTTTAATTTTGTAGGAGAAAAAAAAGCAGATTACAGAGATGACACAAAACTAAAGTCATTTCAAATGGCAACTTTCTGGCTTTAAGAAACACTATAAGAAATCAGGAAAAAAAAATTGTGGCAGTCAGTAACGGTTGCTTTTTTAGACCAAGCAGAGGGAAAAAAAATATGGAATCACTCAATTCTGAGGAAAAAAATATGGAATCATGAAAAACAAAAGAACGCTCCAACACATCACTAGTATTTTGTTGCACCACCTCTGGCTTTTATAACAGCTTGCAATCTCTGAGGCATGGACTTAATGAGTGACAAACAGTACTCTTCATCAATCTGGCTCCAACTTTCTCTGATTGCTGTTGCCAGATCAGCTTTGCAGGTTGGAGCCTTGTCATGGACCATTTTCTTCAACTTCCACCAAAGATTTTCAATTGGATTAAGATCCGGACTATTTGCAGGCCATGACATTGACCCTATGTGTCTTTTTGCAAGGAATGTTTTCACAGTTTTTGCTCTATGGCAAGATGCATTATCATCTTGAAAAATGATTTCATCATCCCCAAACATCCTTTCAATCGATGGGATAAGAAAAGTGTCCAAAATATCAACGTAAACATGTGCATTTATTGATGATGTAATGACAGCCATCTCCCCAGTGCCTTTACCTGACATGCAGCCCCATATCATCAATGACTGTGGAAATGTACATGTTCTCTTCAGGCAGTCATCTTTATAAATCTCATTGGAACGGCACCAAACAAAAGTTTCAGCATCATCACTGTGCCCAATGCAGATTCGAGATTCATCACTGAATATGACTTTCATCCAGTCATCCACAATCCACGATTGCTTTTCCTTAGCCCATTGTAACCTTGTTTTTTTTCTGTTTAGGTGTTAATGATGGCTTTCGTTTAGCTTTTCTGTAGGTAAATCCCATTTCCTTTAGGCGGTTTCTTACAGTTCAGTCACAGACGTTGACTCAAGTTTCTTCCCATTCGTTCCTCATTTGTTTTGTTGTGCATTTTTGATTTTTGAGACATATTGCTTTAAGTTTTCTGTCTTGACGCTTTGATGTCTTCCTTGGTCTACCAGTATGTTTGCCTTTAACAACCTTCCCATGTTTGTATTTGGTCCAGAGTTTAGACACAGCTGACTGTGAACAACCAACATCTTTTGCAACATTGCGTTTACCCTCTTTTAAGAGTTTGATAATCCTCTCCTTTGTTTCAATTGTCATCTCTCATGTTGGAGCCATGATTCATGTCAGTCCACTTGGTGCAACATCTCTCCAAGGTGTGATCACTCCTTTTTACATGCAGACTAATGAGCAGATCTGATTTGATGCAGGTGTTAGTTTTGGGGATGAAAATTTACAGGGTGATTCCATAATTTATTCCTCAGAATTGAGTGAGTCCATATTTTTTTTCCCTCTGCTTGGTCTAAGAAAGTAACCGTTACTGACTGACTGACAATTATTTTTCCTGTTTTTGTATAGTGTTTCTTAAAGCCAAAAAGTTGCCATTTGAAATGACTTTAGTTTTGTGTCATGTCTGTGATCTGCTTTTTTTTCTACAAAATTAAACAACTGAATGAACATCCTCCGAGGCCAGTGATTCCATAATTATTGCCAGGGGTTGTACATGCATACAGAAACTCCCAAAACAGTTGTCTCAGTTTGTATTGTTTGTGTGCCGGCTGAGTTTCTGATCGGATCTTTTCTTCCCTAACTGCTCCTTTGCTTCTCTCTCGAACTCTCTCTCAAAGGGAGGAGAGGGCAGCAGGCCCAAGTGCAGGGTTCCACCAATGGTATGCTGCAGATGGGAAGGGTGGGCGGGGCTTCTGACCCGATTGTCATGTCTCACGGGGCATGTTTTTGTGAGTCCATTGTCTGTGTCAAATCAGCTGCTTTAGAGGATACAGAGGAGCTGCACAACACCACTGTACATCTGTTTCAAAATGGCATTTTCAGTGTCTGAGCATCTAATTTCTCACCAACGCAGACGGGGGATAATCCAAAATGTCCACGACACACTTCCTGTGTTCTCAGAAAAACCACATTCAGTTCTGACACTGAGTTATGGAGGGGGTTTTTTTTTTGGTAGATTTAGTTCTTGGTGGGTTTTAAATTTTGCCCTTCGACGTGAACACAGCGCTGCAGTCAGGAGGCTGATTTGTGCAGTTCACCTGTAACAACAAAGAAAAATCCTCTGTAGCATCTTAGCTATTTAAAGATGCAATGACCTGTTTGTACACTTGAAGCAAAAATACATTAACAGAAGAAGAAAATAAGGCAACAAGTTTTAACATATTTATCTCAGTCTGATTTATAATACCTCAGATTTATTTATTTTTTAAAAGTGGTGGTGTGGGGTTTGAGGGGGGTATTGTAAAATATAAACCCAGAATTAAGTCACTAAAAAAAAAAAAAAAAAAGGGAAATGTAAATCTTGAGTGGAGAACAACCAGCTTTGGAAAGTTACGAGATAATTACAATCATTTTATATCTTTAAGACAGGATTTTTCCAAGTTAGGGGCCATACGGGGCACATTTTATACAGGGGCTAAATACGTATATGTCCAACCACCGTCCATGGTTCCCTGTTCAGGAAGGTGCGTACATTTCACCAGTCATTACTTTACCTTTGGCTTCAGTTTCAGATTTGAGGAAAGCCGCATCATCGAATATATTTTTGCAAATTGTTCATTGTTCAAACACCTTGTGTACTTTTAAGAAGTGTTGGAAAAAAAATACTCTTTGCAGTTTTAAATGGCGGGGGCCCCGCTCCTACTTCAAGTTCAAATGAAGTGTCACAAAAAAAGTTGCTAAACTTACACAGAGCTTTGATTTAAATTCCTGAAGAATGCAAACTAAACATGAGTGTAAATGTACATACACAGGAAACTGTCAGTCATAAATACATCAGTTAGTCTGCATCATTAAACAGGAGCTGCTTTATTCTCTATATGCTCTTGACCTGACCTTTGACCTTTTCACTCCTCGATTGTACCCTTTAATATTCTTCATCCTCTGTGTCTCATGAAGGTGTCATAAGTTTTGTTTTCATGTCCTAAATGTGATTTATTTTTTTAATTCTTGTAATTTATGATGTCACTCATGACCATTTGTGCGTGCGTGCGTGCGTGCGTGTGTGTGCATGCACGCAGTATTTGATAAGTGCATGTGTAACATTGCATGATGCATCACAATACTTAATTGTCTCTCCACCTTTGAAAAAATAATTTTATGCTAAATTGGAGGAAATGGAGGCAACAGAAATGATTTTAATATTTTGAATAAAAACAAACGAACGAAATATCTGATGAAGTAAATAAATGTAGGAAAGTTTTAATAGGCTTCACATACACAAATGTAAATGTGCAGAAGTTAAGTTTGTTTTTCTTCTTAGCGTTATCATGGATAATAAACTTTTTGCAGTATGTATTCTGAGTACATTGTTGGACTAGTTCTTTAAAAAATGAAGTGTTATGTAGTTTTGTTTATGGTGTAGTCTGTCTGTCCAGAGCTGTGCAGGGGTTCAATGTCATCTCTGTGTCTATCCTTTTTTTTTTTTTTGGACAAATGTTAACCACATCCCTCTGTTCTGCCCTCCTTTTGTCTTCTTTTCCTCCACCCCTCCTCTGGCTTGTTCTGTCTATCTCTCGTCCTCGTCCGTCTGTCCGTCTGTGGCTGTGCTCCAACAGCTTTAAAAAAATTGCCTTTCATGAGGAACCGATCCAAGGACAAAGACAAGGCCAAGGCCATCTACCGGCGCTCCATGTGTAAGATGAGACTCTGTCCGCCTCTTCTCATCGCCACACTAGGAGAAACAGAGGAGGAGCGGTCACTGATGATCCTGCACACGCTCGCTCTAAACTTTTATATATAGTTGGGATTATTTTTCCAGCAGATATTTAAAGTGACAGTTGATTATTTAGGCCTGTCGCGATAACTACCACATCGACATAATAACACAGTCATTTTGCTGGCCTCGATACGTCACCAACGTTTCAGCAAGTTATGCTGCTTTTCTCCCTCTGTCTCCTGCTTCCTGCAGGAGGTGGGGTCAGCCCCGCTTCCTGTCCACAACAGCAAACCAGCCGGTTGAAGAGAAGCCACTACATTATTCTGGCCAGGATGTTTGGAACAATAAATTAAAGTTTTTCTTCCAAAATACGAGCCTAGTGTTTTTAAATATGTATACAGTGGTGTTTTATGAGATGCCTTCATTTGCGCAAAATCAAACAAACTTAAATTTGATATTATATCGAAGGCAGTCTGATGCAACACGTCATAACACGTTAACAAAACAATGCACTGCACAGTAAATTCATCAAACAGGAATGGCAGATGTAATCCAATTCCAAAACGTTTAATGAAAAAATAAACAAAGTTTACATTTCCACTTTGTCTGTTCTAAATTGTCTGACGGAGCTCAGCTCTCCACCTGCTCTGTATCTCTCAAAATTAAAGTTACTGTATGCAAGTTTTGAACATTGATGCAAATGCTGTATCCATCCAATATTAATGTTTGTAACCTTTTAAGCATTATTTATTAATTATGCGTAACATCAAATGGCATGAAATGTAATACTAAATAATGAAAAATGACATTTACACCTTATTTAACGTTACTTAAAATGGCTGAAGTTGTGGGTCTTAGTAGTTTTTTTTTTTTTTTTTTTTTAACCATTACAAATCTTGAATTATTTGAATTGTGGATTTTATTCCACTTCACATAGTGCCATTGATGTCAGAGACGGCCCATCATATGGAGAAAATGGCCCATTATTTCTGGCACTGAGGGCCAATTAGCCACCCTTTTGATATATGAATCACAGATTTAGGATATTTTATTTTTTTCACATTTCATTTCCAATGAATATTATTGAGAATTAAAAGTTCATTTCTCTTTGAAAATATGTACTTGCATTTTTAAGCTGAGTTGTTAAACACTGGCATAAAATGATGTTGATGCTGATGATGTCATGATATTATCATTTATCCTGATATTTTCGGAGGCAATATATTGTCTAGCAGATTTTGCTATCGTGACAGGCCTATGAATGTCTGACTTGGACTTTATTAACAGACGTTTGGAACATCAGTCCATATCTTCATCAGTGACCTCTCCTTAGCATTTTTTTTTTTTCCTAATAGATGAATCCGTCACCACCTCCTTCCTGCGCCTGCCGCCTCCACTCCCTCTTGTAGCTACACCTGCTTCTTTTTTCTCTTTTCTTCACATCTCACTGTTAACAGCTGACTATAGAACAAAAATCTAACTACCTGTGTCAGTAAACTAATGTGATATTGTAATGAAATTGAATGAATAATGACAAAAAAGTGGTGTGAGTCAGTTTTGTTTTTTCCTTCCTTTTATTCTGAGTTTCATCTGTTGAACTTATTTCCGCAGTGAGAATCAGTACGTGATGAGCGACTGATCGGGCGGCTTTGTCCCAAGGTGTTATTTAGTTTGTGTAGAATTAGTGAAAGGTTGTGTGGATGTTTGAGAGACTGTGTTTGCTTTCCTCCCATATTTGACTGCAGCATGTGTCTATAACATTCACTGCCATTGTGATCGCCGCCGCTGCCCCTCCTCACCACGGACACCATGAAGTGGAACCATTTGGCTTTATCTGATGTTTTTTTTTTTTTTTGTCTTTTGGTTTTCTGGTGCCTCTGCAGGCTGCGTTTTAGAGTTTATTCTGCTGACATGGGCTTGCCTCGCTCTGCACGGCACCGCTGCCGCAGCTCTGCAAGCTTTCATGCTGCTCTGCCACTGCACAAAGGCCACGCCCTCTTAAAGTGACAGTGTGATCTGAAGAAGTGTCTGGTTCAGTGACAGAGCAGCTGATTTTATTAAAATACTGTTTTTTATGTTAAATTTATCATCAAATAAAAAGTAGCATTTATTCAATTTTTATCAAGTCTTCATAAATATGTAATGTTCTCCGTTACCTTCCGTTTTTACTTGGTGTGCAGCTGGTTGGTGTTTATGAAGATGTACTCAGTAGAAGCACTGAAGCGCATGAGAAAACATTTGTTTAACTGGAGCTAGTTTGCGTACTAAAGTGATTTGACTGAGGATACAAAATAAAAAAAAAAAAGTTATAAATCTGGCAGCAGAAAGCTGGATCATAGCTTAAGTTGATTAAAAAATTGTAATAAATGCTTGACATTCCCATTTTCCGTCCTTCTCTCCATATGACACTTCAGCCATGAATGATCTGCTGCAGAGCATGGCGGTGGCAGGGGGTCCTGGCGCTCAGTGGGCAGGCAGCAGCGAAAACCTGAACCCCACTGAAGGTGGGGATGCTGGCATGACAGGCGCCAGCCGGCGCAGTGGGCAGCGCATGAAGGAGCTCGCCTTTTCCACAAATGCCATCAACTGTGCCACCCTCACCCTGCCCACTGCAGGTCATAGCCGAGCCAAGCACCGGCTTCAGGTCAAAGGTTAGGGTGTTTTCCTCCTGTTTTATGGATGACAGCTAAGGTCCTGTGTCCATGTGGCATTTTTTTTCTGGCAGAAAAGCACTGTGGGGAATGCTTAATACCAGCTTCATGTTAGTGCTTTCATAAAAGGAAAAAGCATTCCTTGTAGAATGTGTATATGACAGTAATAGATGGATAATGACTAGCATATCATGTGATGGTGATAAAACCACTCGCCCTCAGCTGGAAAATTTTTCATTCTACTATCACAGATATGTTTTTTTTTTTTCATTCTATTTTTTTCTGTTGTGATACATTTTTATAACAAAGCAATGACAACAAAAAAGCTTCTCCTGCCCTTAGGGTGGCAAGTTTTAAGATGCTCCATTTATGTCACAGCAACTTACTGAAATGTTAATTATATTTTCAGCTTAAAGTGCTCAGAGTATCCACTCAAAAAAGGCAAAGCATTCAGAAAGGCATGGGTGCACCTGCATATGCTCCGTTCTCATTTCATTCATTAATTTTTACCTGGGTCTGGGTCGCGCTGGCAGTCACCACAGCAGCTCATCCTTGGGCAAGCCCTCCAACTCTTACTGGTGATCCTGAGGCATTTCCAAACGAGCTGGGAAATGTAATCCCTCCAGTGTGTCCAGGGAATTTCCCAGGCCTTCTCGCAGTTGAACATGGAACTCCTCCCTATTGAGAGGAGACATCCTCTGACCATCTCCTCCCTAAAGTCACACCTTATCATGGTGGAGGGGTTTGTGGGCTCCAGTGATGCTGGGAGCTGTGTTGTCTGGAACATTAGCTGCTGGTAGGGCCAACATTGGCAAATTGGTCCCAGGTGAGGAGATGGATAAAATGCAGTTTAAAAAAAACAAAAAGACCCTTCATGATTGACACAATAAAGGATCAAGTCACCTCACCCTCCAGGTGAGGTGACTCCGTGGGTGGGGGTTGCAGCTGATCACCTAGTGGCTGGGTCTTCAGCCATGGGGCTTGGTTGGGCTCAGCCCGAAGAAACAACATGGTTAGTAAGTCCCTTCAGCTGCTCCTTTGTTTTCACTCGGGGTCGCCACAGCAGATCCGAAGTGGATCTGCATGTTTAATTGACAGAAGTTTTATGCCGGATGCCCTTCCTGACACAACTCCACATCACATGGAGAAATGTGGAAGGGAACATTCTGCACTGAAGCCAAGCGCACTAACAACTTGGCCGCCACCCCCTCCTTCAGAAGAAACATGGTGTCAACTCCAAATTTGCTCGCTGCCCACAAGGACAGAATAAAGGGTCTGGTGCTCTGTTCTACGCCCACATGAACTGCCACTCATTCTCATTTAGAAAAATTGAAGAAAGACGCTGCCTGGGGGGGGCTATATGGACATGATCCCTGACCAACATTCTCAGCAGTAAGAATGTTGGTCATCTGACACTAATTTTGCAAATGTTAATACCTGGTATGTTACATTGTACTTTGTAACTCTGTTGCATCTTCATCTTCTGTGTTTCACCAGCAAACGCCTCCTATGAAGATGTTGATGGCTTGTCAGATGAACCCAAGAGTCAAGGTAAGATATTTTTTTGAAATGCTGTCATCACTGCCACAATAAAGATGGAAAAAAAAAACAGCAGATGTTATAATGACAGGATACAAGTGAGAAACTGAACTTATTTCAAATGAAGAATGGAGAAAATAAAACGTGTCATCCTCAGCAGTTGCCTCGTTTCTTGCACTTTGACTCTGATCTAGTTTTAAAAGCAAAGCCACTGTTGGATTGGGTCTATTCCAGGCTTTTTCAGTAGCCAGGCAGCAATTTGTGGGTTCTGTGTCGCTCTAATGCAGATGACCTAGTTTGTTGAACTGCCAGCAATCTACTGACACACATTTCTATCATTTAAGCTTATCTACTGTCATCCATCCACCCCACCCCCCCCGCCCCAATGTTTTCGCTTTCTAGATGCATTTCGTGCCTTTTTCCTGCGAGCAGGTGCAGTATGTGAATAAACCAGTCTGTGATTCCTTGGGTCCCCAGAACATTGCTGTAGAACAGGGATCAGCCAATTTTGTGCTATCGAGAGCCAATAAGCTGCAGGTTTTCATTTTGACCAATCAAATCACCCGGCGATTTCACTGAAGTCCTGCCCTCCCCTTAAAGCGGCATCAACTCCTGCAGACTTTCAGTCCTGGCACACGGGTGTTCCTCTCTGATACAGACTCAGGGACGATTACGGAATCTGCTTTCCCAGAATGCACTCATTAAATCAATCAAAAGCCATTTCACAGCATCTCCTGTGTAACGACTGGAGGACCCAGCCTTTCACTCTCACACCGCAATTATGATTGTTATTATACCTAATGTATAATCCATGAGGCCTTCTAAAGGTTATTAACAAAAATACTACAGCAGCTTCAGCTTCTCGTGACGGTTTGGTCAGTTTTTGAAACTGCGCAGTGAGAGCAGTTATGATTTTTCAGAAGCAGGTTGTGTGTCGTGTGTCGTGTGTGTGTGTGTGTGTGTGTGTGTGTGTGTGTGTGTGTGTGTGTGTGTGTGTGTGTGTGTGTGTGTGTGTGTGTGTGTGTGTGTGTGTGTGTGTGTGTGTGTCTTCTCAGGAGCTTGGGCTGTGTGTCATTCTCCCGTTGAGCTGAGCACTAAGTGCAGAGTCCCCTGTAGCATTTGTAGTAAGTGACAGACTCCTCTGGGCCTCAGCAGATCGTTTATCACCCGTGTCTGGAAGCCCCGTCTCAAATACTTTCACGGTCACCGGACACTGACATAAACACAAACTCCTTTCTCTTTCTCACCCCTCCACTTGGGTTTTAAAGCAGGCATGTGGGCGACCCCGTTTGCCTTTGCATTCCTGAATTTCGTACACTTGTTCCTCTTTGGTGACTTTCGGTTTCCTCTGTCGGTTCCTCCTTTTCCTTAAGGTGGGTTGGTCTTTGGGTTTGTTTTTTTGTTTTTTTTAACTGGGCCTGTTGGTTGTGTCCTGGCACTGAGTTGCCCGTCATGTCTCTTTGCTCAGCATGTGCCATCTGCCACCCCGGCAGGATACGTTCTGTTGGCGTGCGCCAGCTTCACTTAGGTGTTACTCAGTGCGTTGGTGCATGTTTATGCTGACACGTCTGTGCACATACTAATTGTGTGTTTGTGTGTCTGGTATTCCCTTTTGTCCCTTACCTAGCCTCCAGACCCTCCAGTCTCCATAGCAACAGGACCACCAGTAGTAATAGTAACAATAACTCCCATCTCACTTCACCCCTGGAGGGCAAAGGTATGCTCCCCCCTTCCCGTAACACCTCCTGCGTGTGTCTTTGTCGTCTATACTTTAAACTTTCATCCTGTGAAAGTCACTTTGTGTTTTAAATTTTTTTGTCTCTTTTTTTTTTTTTTTTTTTTTTTCATTTTTAAAGCTACAGTGTGTTGGATTTAGGAGCACTAGCAAAAATGGAATTAGCATTTATAACCATTTGTGCATTGGTGTATAATTTACCTGCACCATTGAAGTGATGTGTTTTTGCAAACTTAGAATGAGCTCAGCATGTTTACATGAGGGTGGGCCTCCTCACGGAGGCCACCATGTTGGTACAGTAGCACAAAAGAGACATATTTACTCTGTGTTTTGCATTTTGCAGAATAGCCAGAACACTGAAGAAAAAAAGAGGAATCAGTGAAGGCTCATGTAAATATGCTGAGCTCATTCTAAGCTTGCAAAAACACATCACTTCATTGTTGCAGGTAATTATACACCAATGCAAGCCTGCACCCTCTCGGCCATTTCTGAAATCGGTCTGAAACCTCTGGTCTACAGGTTGCTAGTGCAGGCCAACAAGTTTAAGAATCCTAATTGTTGTGAAATGGACAATTGTACATGTCACTAATCACAAGAGAAGGCAAGGGAGCCTGAATCCCTGTTACCAAAGATGCAAAAACCAGAAGGGAAACAAAATCTTAACTGGCATTGGCATAATGCAATCTGCAGCCTCACCAGTAGGTGTCATTAAATCCTACACCAGGGCTTTTCAACTCCTTCCAGAAAGGGCCGAGAGGGTGCAGGTTTTCTTTGTAACCACCCACTCCACCAGATGATTTCACCGATTAACTGATTCTATCTCCTCAAAGTGATGTTAATCAGTGAAATGACCTGGTGCAGTGGGTGGTTACAAAGAAAACCTACACCCTCTCTGCCCTTTCTGGAATGAGTTGAAGAGACCTGTCCTACGCACTGTAGCTTTAATTTTTAATGTATTTTTAATACATTGAACCAGTGATCAGTGATGGTCCTGCAGTTCATCCTTTTCGAGAAATTATCTTAACAACAATTTAGAGACTTTTGTGTAAGAATACCAAAAGAATAAAAAAAAAAAATCTAAAAATAAAAATGAATTTTGTCCCCTTCTTGGAGGAAGCTTGAAAAAAATTTTTAATATCAAAGCTATAATGTCCTACTTTCAATCTGCCTAAGACAGAAACCGAATGATCCACACAACCACAGCACTCCAATACAAAAAAAAAGCTTTATTTAATAAGACATAACGTTTCGGCAACCTGCCTTTCGTCAGTCTTATTAAATAAAGCTTTTCTTGTACTGGAGCGCTGTGGTTGTGTGGATCATTCGGTTTCTATCTTTGGTATAATTTGTCTTGGTCCAGAATGCCTTTTTACATGTTTTGGATGTGCGTGTCTACTTTCATATCTGCCCTACTCCTTTTAGGCACATTGAACGGCAGCCTCAGCCGACCCCACAGTGAGAGCAGTGGCGAGTTCAGCCTGAGTCTGGACCAGGAGGTTTGGTCCAGCAGCGGCAGCAGCCCAGTCCAGCATCCTTCATCCTCACACTCCTCCCATCAGAGCCCCCTGCAGCTGCACAGGTCCCTGGACCCGTGCACTGCTGCAGGCAGCCCGAGCCTGACCCAGACCAGGAAGACAGGGCCTCCGGGCAACAACGTTCTTTCCCTCCAGCAGTTCCTGGATGAGGGTATCGACCCTGCAGAGGTGAGGCAACCACGCTGCTCACTCGTCAGCATCAACTGACATTTTAAAGGGAATTCCTGCTTTTTACTTTAGTTTACTTGTTTTTCTGCAGTCTAGCAGCCAGGAGAACCTGACCGCCAACTCTCCATGGCTCCCCGCCTCCTCTGAGCACACGCAGAAGGATCGCGCTCCTACAAAGGGGCGGGGCATATTACGCTCAGCCAGTGGCAAGGCAGCACCAGTCAGCTCAGATCGGCCTCCGAGGTCCGTCGGACAGCCGGGCCGCCCCAGCCTGCGCAAAGCAGAGAGCACTCGTGTGAGAGGCTCCGCCCCCGCCCGTTCCAGCTTGTCCTCACAAGGCAAAGCCGCATCCGTGTCGGAGCGACTGGATTGTGCTTCCTCTACGCTGCCCCGCGCCAGCAGCGTCATCTCCACTGCTGAGGGCACCACGCGGCGCACCAGCATCCACGACATGCTGTCGAAGGACAGCCGGCCGCCCGTGTCCGTCGACGCTTTGCCTCCTGCCTCGTCCGCCAAGGCTGGTGCGTGCACCCAGCCCACACCCAGTGAGTACCACCCCAACAGCACCAACTTAAAGGGACCCCTCCCCACCTCCTTGCCCAAGTCCCTCAGCTTACCTTGTCATAGCACCGAAGACCCCGACCTTTCCACCCTTGAGTCTTTCCTCGGCCCTTCCTTCACTGTAGAGTCTGTATTCATGGACCCCATCTTTAGTGAGTCAGCGAGCAAGAACCTCCCCTTCCTGTCTCTTAACCCCACCCTAGTCAGCAACATCAGCGGGCCTCCTGCTGCTAATACAGTGTACCCTGCTCCCACCCTCATCCAGCCCCCTCACACCCAATCAAACGGCCGGATGAGATCCACTCCTCTGAAATCGGAGCCCGATGAGAGTAATGAACCCAAACAAACTGAAAATTCAGAACAGTCGCTCAGCCCAGACGATAATCAGTCGCTGTGGTACGAGTACGGGTGTGTTTGAGTGACGCGGGGGTTTGTCACCTCAGACGCAGCTTTTAATAATGATGGACAGGTGTCATCCTCTGCATGTGTCTAACGAGCGCTCTGTGTGGTGGATTTACGTCATTGTTCTGTTGGCCATGGTGCTTTTTTTTTTTTGCTTCTGTTTTTGTGGTGGGACTTCAGCCGTCCAACATTTTGCTGTTTGTTTACTAAATCTGGTTTTATGCTGCGCTGTATCTGCAGTTAATATCAACTATTCATTTCACAGCTTCAGTGATAAATCGGCAGCAATGACTAATATTAAGGGTTAATCAAGACTTGATTTTTGGGGTCACAGTTCTGCAAAAACCAGCAAATTATCTCTGAAGAGAGGGCTGTTGGACAGATAAGAAAAATGCGTGACCTGTCAAATGAATGAGTTGACTGATTTTCTGATGTGGCAGCTTCGCCAAATTACAAGGAAAAAACTAATTTGTGCTTCTGCTGAAAAATCCCAACTAACTAAAGAATTCAGTGTGTCAGATTTTAATGATAATGTGTACTTTATCGCTAAACTGCACGGCTGTTCTCAACTGAACCATTTTAATTATTGCAATCAAAATGGTCTGAAGGTTTTGGTTTTCTGTTGACATGCTTTTTTGTTTTTGTTTTGCAACCATATGACTCGGGTTTCTGTGGATGTTTGTGTTTTCTGGGTGGTGGCAAAATGATGAAGCTTCTTTCCCACATTTTATTGACAATTACAGTGTGGTTGGTAAACGTTGGCATTTATGGCATCAAGACTATAACAAAGATCCCTTTAAATTATGGTAACGAACTGGATACAAATTCAGGAGTTGATTATAATTTTTTTTATGACTCTAAAATGAATGCATATATCTTAACGAACTGGAGGGCTTGCAGGTTATATGACTCAAACAGTGGTCGGCACAGTTCAGCTAACCGGCTAACTGCTAATTCGTGAAGCTAACGTCTTTGTTCGTGGATTAATATCTTTAAAAAATCATTTAACAGACTAATTAGCTTTTGCCACATTTGGTTCTAGTAACTTTGAGTTAGCAAACTTGAAACAAAAAAATGTAATGTTTGGAAGTGCTAAAATCATACATATTTGTCTCTTTTGTAGCTAAAACACTAATCCAATAAGTGAAATCGACATCAATTTGATTATAAAAAAATTTCTGTTTTTTTTTTGTTTTTTGTTTTTTTTTTTAGATTTATTCTTTATTACCGTCTTTTGACTGGAAACTGCTTTTTTTTTCTTTTCTTTTTTTTTAGATTTATTCTTTCTTTTTTTTATGATTTATGTACATCATGGTCATCATCTGATCTTGGCATCTTAATCCTTTTTGGGAACCTCCTTTTTTATACTTAAACATATTAAAATTTCAGCTCTTTAGGCTGATTTTTCAGGCTTTTACCCCCCCACCGAATTTCACACACACACACATATATATATATATATATATATATATTACACACACAGGCAAGACCTTAAACTTTCTCTTCCTTTAAGAGCCTATTGAAAATATTAGAACAAAATTCCCAATTAAATATGGTACCCTTTTGAGAGAATGTGACAACGGAATTACACTGGTAGAGGATTCAAGTATAAAAATGGTCTTTTCTTGATCTTTGAAATGAATATTTGGTTTCTGCAGACAGTACATTGTTAGCACACTGCATAATTTGTTTTGGTTGAAGTTAAGGAGAGTAGGAACATCTGACACTGAAATCACCGACTAAAAGAAGCCATGTTGTGAAGGCATGAAAATGGCAAATGGCTCCATTTTCATCCAAGACACATGTAAGCATGGCATATTCCACGGATAACTTTTATGGCCTCTAGATTTCAAGTTATATATGCTCTCTTTATTTTATGCATGTTCCACGTAGATTCTGAAGCAAAAATATGACTCTACATAATGTAGCTGTCAGTCATGCACTACAAAAATGTGCTCAGCACAGTTTCTGTGAACAGTCTACTGTTGGTTGATTTGATGAGTACTGGACTACAGGAAATGTGCTTTCTAAAGTTTTAAATTCATCTATTATTACCAGTGGTGAGTACACTTCAGGTAATCGCCTAACCGCTAATTAATGAAGTTAATTTTTTGGTTAGTGGAGTACCTTTTCAGCTAACCTTGAAAACCATCAGGGGACAACCAATTTAGCTCTGATAACTTTAAGTCAGCTAACATTTCTTTGAACAAAATTTAATGGTCAGAAACATTTGTAAAGCCTAAAATGGTAGGTTGGTTAAGGATACATATATCTTGAAATGAGCATGTTTTTAGACAGAACTTTATTAATCTCTTGTCCCTTGGGGAAATTTAGGTTCCAGCAGCATTGTATAGCAGCACACAAAAGTGAAAATAAAAAACAACTTGCAAATATAAATACCAGAAATAGTGCTCGCTACTGGTTTAATGGCTACTACTGTTCCTCTCCTTCCTGTCCTCTGACTTCTTGTTACTCCTCCTCTACCCATGTGAGGAGTTGTACAGTCTGATGGCCTGAGGGACAAAGGAGTTTTTCAGTCTGTTGGTCCTGCACTTGGGAAGGAGCAGGCTGTGGCTGAAGAGGCTCCTTTGGTTGCTGATGATGGTGTGCAGAGGGTGACTGGCATTGTCCATAATGTCCAGCAGTTTGTCCAGTATTCTCTTCTCTGCCACTGTCATCAGAGAGTCCAGCTTCTTGCGAACCACAGAGCTAGTATGCCTGATCAGTTTGTCCAGCCTGAATGTGTCCTTCTTGTATGTGCTGCTTTTATTTTTACACACGCAGAAACAGAGAAGGTGGCGGAAGACATCAAAAGCACTACACTTTTCACTCATGGTAACAGCAACATGACACTTAACTAAACTGACCAAACCTATTGAACTGCAAAAAACATAATAAATCAGTAACACTTACACTGTTAAAATAACATGAACCACAATAACATTTAAATCCCTAAAAAAAAATCTGAACTCCCATGGTACATTGCAGCACAGCATCCATTGTTCACTGTTGTTAGTTAATATTGCTAATTTCTCCAAAAATAGTAGTCCTATCAGGTTTCTGTTTTTACAGCGTTCATCCTTGACTCAAAATACATAAGCATACCAAAGGCAAATGTCAGCTCTCCCCAGTTTTTCTGTGATCGAAGCCATACACATGCACCCATAAACACACGCTAAAGTATGATCATAGTTAACTTTTCATTTAGCGGATTAGCAGTTACCAGTTGTAACTTGGGTTAGAAGTGCCCACCACTGCTGTCACATAGTCAAGAACTTTTTGTGAAAGAAGCAAACGTCATTTCATTTGTGCTTTTTAAAAAACCTTTTATTTACTCATATAAACAATTAGCTTGAATCTGACGATTCATATTATATGAAGTTGTTGTACAGATTGTGGTTAGCATTAACTTATATTCAAAGACAAGCACCGTATTACTATGTGCCGTACCAGTCGCATCGTTACAGCCTTATTTATTTCTGCTTTGTTGTTTTTCATCTACTGTTTTGGAGCTCCTTTATTGTATTTATATTAATCTTCGAGTGCACGCAGCATTTTGTGTCTTTTCATCATCTGGATGTAACAGAAACGTTGCCTTTGTCCTGCAGATGTGGAAGGCAGAAAGTCTAAAAGCAGGAGCGGGGAGTCGCAGCAGAGCTGCTAAGCCCCACCTCCCCATCCTCGTCTGTCTGCCACCATGCTGTGAGCGCGTGGTGAGTGAGCGCTGCTCAGCAACGGGGACAGCGGGAGCAAAAGGGGAGGGTGGTGATGGTGGTGTCATGTCCTGTTGTCTCCTTGGAAACCTAAAATATGGTGTAACAGATGTGCACGTGCTTCCCCTGCTTCTCTGTTACCCCTTAAACCCCACTCACTCACTCGCTGTCCTGTCCCTGTGCTGCCAAACTGGTGATCATGGAGCCTGGCGGGCTGCCGCCCCCGTTTCTGCCGAATGTTCGGCAGCAGGACGCAGCGGCCGTCTGTCCACAGTCCTTATGTGTCTCCTCGTGACCGCTTGAAAAACAAAAGCAAAGCATCTCCTTTGCTTTTCTGACCACCTGCAGTCCCGCATGGCTTTGGTGTGGTACTAAAATGCTTCCCCCTCTGTCCCGCCCCTTTGCAGCGCATGCAGGATCAGGCGCTTTTCTGTCTCCTCTTGTACACAAATGTCTCCTCACCGGTGGCGTTTTTGACTTTGTTCTGTGTTTTCTCTCTTTAATTTTCTAATTTTCCTTTTCCTTCCTCTTTTCACTCTTCTTTGCCTGCCTGGAGCTAAGAGGGAGAAAGGTGGCCGTGGAGCGCCGTGCCTGAAGCCTTGTAGGTTTTATCTGCCCAGACCGTCTGCTCAAAAGATTGTATCTTCCTATGTCCATTTTTTTTTTTAAGTGAGATGTAAAGTAAAGTGTCTTCCTTCTCTGTTTTGCTTTTCTTCCTTGAATCAAGGAAACAAGTAAAATATTCTAGTGAGGTTTTTCCTACGAGCTCGGCTGCAGATTGACTGCTCGATCGCTTTAATGGTGCCAACGTTCACATGCGGCCAAACCATCAGCTCAGACGGGCTGGACTTTGAGGTTACCAACGTGTGATGATGGCGGTTTGAAGAACTTCCTGGGCAGCACACATGAGCGGAGGTGACCTTTGAACTGTGCTGCCAGAAGCAAAGAGCTGAGCTTCATCAAAACAAGTCCGTTTTCCTGTCGGACCAATCGCAGCCTTTAGTTTAACAATTCAAGTGGAAGCCCCACTTTCCTCGTCCAATCAGAGCGGAGGACAGCGCTCACTCGCCAAAACGACAAATGGGAAGCCATGACTGACACCTGCTGTCTGCCAATCATGAGCGGAGGATTTGCGATTTGATTGCAGAGTTCTGATTCGTCGTCTTATTTTACATCGTAGAGTAGATCCACTGTACCGTCTAATTTATCACGTCGAGGCCGAAGCTGCTCCAAAAAGGAAAGTCACTCTGTAAAAGCACACTTAAAATGTCAACTGTAATGTGCGTCTGCTTGAACTGACAGCCAGGAGGCGCTGCAGCAGGGATGACCTGCAGTCTTCCTGCTGTATGTGATGAGATCTGATGTTTTCCTCCTTTTCCACTTTTACATGAATCCATTTGATGTAATTAAAAATTAAAGACTTTCTTTGTGTCCAGTTCTGTGTAACAATCAAGTTTGAACTGTGAAGGGTTATGAATTTAAGCCTCCAAATGAGAAAGCTTGGAAAGAACTATTGGGTATACGTGTTTTAATATCGGCAAAAATTTAAGTTATGACATCATGATTTTGCAGTTATTTACTTTTAAGGCAATGTTCCAAAAGCATCATTTGGATGTTTAACCAAAAATAATAAAATAATTACTTGTGTACAATAGAACTGTACCCGATAAGGTCATTTTTCACAGAAATGACAAAGTTGAAGGACGTGGAATTTTAGTGTGTTATCAAGGCCACATGAGGAGTACATACACCAATTTTGCTGAGTTTTTATCGGTGCATTTGCCAATTACTATGGTGGCTCAGAGATGCCAAAATGCTTCAAATGTAACAGCGGTAAATGCAGAAAACACTTGCAAACAAAACAAGTTTAACCTGCAGCACGTGTACCAATTTAATCTGATGTGTCTGCTGCAAATTCACACAATTAAAAAAAAAAGACCTTTTCAAAAGCTGAAGTTCTAATAGAAAAAGGGGGGATAACTAGTACACTGCAAATAAATGAATAAAACAATTTTACTTATTTCAGTGAACTATTTCCTGGAGCAGTTACAGTAGTGTTCACAATAATAGTAGTACTATGTGACTAAAAAGATTAATCCAGCTTTTGAGTATATTTCTTATTGTTACATGGGAAACAAGGTACCAGTAGATTCTCACAAATCCAACAAGACCAAGCATTCATAATATGCACACTCTTAAGGCTATGAAATTGGGCTATTAGTAAAACAAAGTAGAAAAGGGGATGTTCACAATAATAGTAGTGTGGCATTCATTCAGTGAGTTCGTCAATTTTGTGGAACAAACGGATGTGAATCAGGTGTCCCCTATAAGGATGAAGCCAGCACCTGTTGAACATGCTTTTCTCTTTGAAAGCCTGAGGAAAATGGGACGTTCAAGACATTGTTCAGAAGAACAGCGTAGTTTGATTAAAAAGTTGATTGGAGAGGGGAAAACTTATACACAGGTGCAAAAAATTATAGGCTGTTCATCTACAATGATCTCCAATGCTTTAAAATGGACACAAAAAAAAAAAAGACGCGTGGAAGAAAACAGAAAACAACCATCAAAATGGATAGAAGAATAACCAGAATGGCAAAGCCTCACCCATTGATCAGCTCCAGGATGATCAAAGACAGTCTGGAGTTACCTGTAAGTGCTGTGACAGTTAGAAGACGCCTGTGTGAAGCTAATTTATTTGCAAGAATCAAATCAATTTTATTTATATAGCGCCAAATCACAACAAACAGTTGCCCAAAGGCGCTTTATATTATAAGGCAAAAGCCATAAAATAATTACAGAAAAACCGCAATGGACAAAATGACCCCCTGTGAGCAAGCACTTGGCAACAGTGGGAAGGAAAAACTCCCTTTTAACAGGAAGAAACCTCCAGCAGAACCAGGCTCAGGGAGGGGCAGTCTTCTGCTGGGACTGGTTGGGGCTGAGGGAGAGAACCAGGAAAAAGACATTCTGTGGAAGAGAGCAGAGATCAATCACTAATTAAATGCAGAGTGGTGCATACAGAGCAAAAAGAGAAAGAAACACTCAGTGCATCAATAGGACCCCCCCAGCAGTCTAAGTCTATAGCAGCATAACTAAAGGATGGTTCAGGGTCACCTGATCCAGCCCTAACTATAAGCTTTAGCAAAAAGGAAAGTTTTAAGCCTAATCTTAAAAGTAGAGAGGGTGTCTGTCTCCCTGATCTGAATTGGGAGCTGGTTCCAGAGGAGAGGAGCCTGAAAGCTGAAGGCTCTGCCTCCCATTCTACTCTTACAAATCCTAGGAACTACAAGTAAGCCTGCAGTCTGAGAGTGAAGCGCATTTTGAATTAACTGAAGGCTTTTCAGGGAACTTTTAGGACAACCTGATAGTAATGAATTACAATAGTCCAGCCTAGAGGAAATAAATGCATGAATTAGTTTTTCAGCATCACTCTGAGACAAGACCTTTCTGATTTTAGAGATATTGCGCAAATTCAAAAAGCAGTCCTACATATTTGTTTAATATGCGCATTGAAGGACATATCCTGATCAAAAATGACTCCAAGATTTCTCACAGTATTACTAGAGGTCAGGGTAATGCCATCCAGAGTAAGGATCTGGTTAGACACCATGTTTCTAAGATTTGTGGGGCCAAGTACAATAACTTCAGTTTAATCAGAGTTTAAAAGCAGGAAATTAGAGGTCATCCATGTCTTTATGTCTGTAAGACAATCCTGCAGTTTAGCTAATTGGTGTGTGTCCTCTGGCTTCATTGATAGATAAAGCTGGGTATCATCTGCGTAACAATGAAAATTTAAGCAATGCTGTCTAATAATACTGCCTAAGGGAAACATGTATAAAGTGAATAAAATTGGTCCTAGCACAGAACCTTGTGGAACTCCATAATTAACCTTAGTCTGTGAAGACGATTCCCCATTTACATGAACAAATTGTAATCTATTAGATAAATGTGATTCAATCCACGGCAGCACAGTGCCTTTAATACCTATGGCATGCTCTAATCTGTAATAAAATTTTATGGTCAACAGTATCAAAAGCAGCACTGAGGTCTAACAGAACAAGCACAGAGATGAGTCCACTGTCTGAGGCCATAAGAAGATCATTTGTAACCTTCACTAATGCTGTTTCTGTACTATGATGAATTCTAAAACCTGACTGAAACTCTTCAAATAGACCATTCCTCTGCAGATGATCAGTTAGCTGTTTTACAACTACCCTTTCAAGAATTTTTGAGAGAAAAGGAAGGTTGGAGATTGGCCTATAATTAGCTAAGATAGCTGGGTCAAGTGATGGCTTTTTAAGTAATGGTTTAATTACTGCCACCTTAAAAGCCTGTGGTACATAGCCAACTAATAAAGATAGATTGATCATATTTAAGATCGAAGCATTAATTAATGGTAGGGCTTCCTTGAGCAGCCTGGTAGGAATGGGGTCTAATAGACATGCTGATGGTTTGGAGGAAGTAACTAATGAAAATAACTCAGAACAATCGGAGAGAAAGAGTCTAACCAAATACCGGCATCACTGAAAGCAGCCAAAGAGAACGATATGTCTTTGGGATGGTTATGAGTAATTTTTTCTCTAATAGTTAGAAATTTATTACCAAAGAAAGTCATGAAGTCATTACTAGTTAAAGTTAAAGGAATACTCGGCTCAATAGAGCTCTGACTCTGTCAGCCTGGCTACAGTGCTGAAAAGAAACCTGGGGTTGTTCTTATTTTCTTCAATTAGTAATGAGTAGTAAGATGTCCTAGCTTTACGGAGGGCTTTTTTTATAGAGCAACAGACTCTTTTTCCAGGCTAAGTGAAGATCTTCTAAATTAGTGAGACGCCATTTCCTCTCCAACTTACGGGTTATCTGCTTTAAGCTGCGAGTTTGTGAGTTATACCACGGAGTCAGGCACTTCTGATTTAAGGCTCTCTTTTTCAGAGGAGCTACAGCATCCAAAGTTGTCTTCAATGAGGATGTAAAACTATTGATGAGATACTCTATCTCACTCACAGAGTTTAGGTAGCTACTCTGTACTCTGTGTTGGTATATGGCATTAGAGAACATAAGGAAGGAATCATGTCCTTAAACCTATACTCAACAAAAATATAAACGCAACACTTTTGGTTTTGCTCCCATTTTGTATGAGATTAACTCAAAGATCTAAAACTTTTTCCACATACACAATATCACCATTTCCCTCAAATATTGTTCACAAACCAGTCAAAATCTGTGATAGTGAGCACTTCTCCTTTGCTGAGATAATCCATCCCACCTCACAGGTGTGCCATACCAAGATGCTGATTAGACACCATGATTAGTGCACAGGTGTGCCTTAGACTGCCCACAATAAAAGGCCACTCTGAAAGGTGCAGTTTTGTTTTATTGGGGGGGGATACCAGTCAGTATCTGGTGTGACCACCATTTGCCTCATGCAGTGCAACACATCTCCTTCGCATCATCCGTGAAGAGAACACCTCTCCAACATGCCAAACGCCAGCGAATGTGAGCATTTGCCCACTCAAGTCGGTTACGACGACAAACTGGAGTCAGGTCGAGACCCCGATGAGGACGACGAGCATGCAGATGAGCTTCCCTGAGACGGTTTCTGACAGTTTGTGCAGAAATTCTTTGGTTATGCAAACCGATTGTTTCAGCAGCTGTCCGAGTGGCTGGTCTCAGACGATCTTGGAGGTGAACATGCTGGATGTGGAGGTCCTGGGCTGGTGTGGTTACACATGGTCTGTGGTTGTGAGGCTGGTTGGATGTACTGCCAAATTCTCTGAAACGACTTTGGAGACGGCTTATGGTAGAGAAATGAACATTCAATACATGAGCAACAGCTCTGGTTGACATTCCTGCTGTCAGCATGCCAACTGCACGCTCCCTCAAATCTTGCGACATCTGTGGCATTGTGCTGTGTGATAAAACTGCACCTTTCAGAGTGGCCTTTTATTGTGGGCAGTCTAAGGCACACCTGTGCACTAATCATGGTGTCTAATCAGCATCTTGATATGGCACACCTGTGAGGTGGGATGGATTATCTCAGCAAAGGAGAAGTGCTCACTATCACAGATTTAGACTGGTTTGTGTTTAATATTTGAGAGAAATGGTGATATTGTGTATGTGGAAAAAGTTTTAGATCTTTGAGTTCATCTCATACAAAATGGAAGCAAAACCAAAAGTGTTGCGTTTATATTTTTGTTGAGTGTAGTTTAAAAAAAAAAAAAAAAAAGGTATGATACTTTATGGACAGACCTCGTATATCCAGTGTTTTGGTAACATTAGTATGTACAGAGAAAGGTGTGTTCTATTTTAAAATGAAGATTTAGTATTTGTTTAACAGTATGTGCTTTTGAGAAGACAATTAACCATTTGGCCAATTGTGTTTCCTAGGTGTCACTCTGTGTTAAGAGTTTAGAAAAAGTATCCAATGTATGGGTAAGCGCTTGTTAGCAATTGAAAAAAACTGTAAATGCAGTAGCCTGAAAACAGCTTCTGGCCACAACACACGTGTTGCCTTCCTAGGACACAGCTGGTTCTCATGAGGTTCATGTCCTTGTTGCGTACGATTTTCTGAGATTGTTGCTGATGTTTGTGCCGGTGATGCTGCCACGACACCGGGAGCTGCTGCTCTTAGTGGCTGTACAGATCTGATACGCCTGCACAGGAGTGAAAAGGAGACATTTTTCATTAGAATGGAAGTTGATGGGGTAAATGCAGTGGTCGGCACAGCTAACCAAGAAGTTAGCTTCGATAACAGCTAATCAGCTAACTGAAAAGTTATCTTTTATAAAGCTAAACTGATAAACCGCCCAAAAATTTAGCGGAAGCTACAGCTAGCCGATAACTTCCAGTATTGTTTCTGATACAACTGCAACTGCTAACTGATTTTGAGTTTTAACACCACAATCACTTCTGGTAGCATCAAAGGCAACAACCGACCCAAACCATGAGTCAGCACATCTGTCTTTGAGTGCCCTGCCCCCTGCTGGAAGCTCCTGTTTACTGCATAGCTTCCAGTAGTAAAACAATTGAGAGGAGCAGCAAAATTCAACTCTCTTCAATAGCAGTGTGGCCAGCATGAGGCAGAGGTCTTGGAAAATAAAGCAGTGCTGACTTATGGTTTTGATTTATAAAAACAATTAATACCCATAGAATAACTCCATTAATGTCAATTCTGTCATTTGTACAAAGTTAAAATATAACATCATTTAATTTTAAATAATGCACTAATTCTGAAGTTTTGTAACAAACAGACAGATGCCAAAGGGATTATGGGTAAAATGTGCCTCCGCTAACACTTATTGGTTGACTCATTCATTCTATGTAAAAACCAATACATTAATGTGAGGTGTGTGTTGGTGTTTACATATAAATGTGCTTTTGTAAAATATGCCTTTTTTATTTGTAAAAGAAAATAAAAAGCCAGTTGCAAAAAGCAAAAAAGTCAAGTTATTTGACAACAGTCAGATATAACCGGGGTAAAAATAAATAGAACACTGCCATCTACTGGCATCCATTAGTATTGTAATTCATTATTATCAGGTTGTCCCAAAAGTTCCCTGAAAAGCCTTCAGTTAATTCAAAATGCTGCAGCTAGAGTACTGACGGGGACTAGAAAGAGAAAGCATATTTCACCCATATTGGCCTCTCTTCATTTGCTTCCTGTTAATTCTAGAATAGAATTTAAAATTCTTCTTACTTATAAGGTTTTGAATAATCAGGTCCCATCTTATCTTAGGGACCTCATAGTACCATATGACCCCAATAGAGCACTTCGCTCTCAGACTGCAGGCTTACTTGTAGTTCCTAGGGTTTTTAAGAGTAGAATGGGAGGCAGAGCCTTCAGCTTTCAGGCTCCTCTCCTCTGGAACCAGCTCCCAATTCGGATCAGGGAGACAGACACCCTCTCTACTTTTAAGATTAGGCTTAAACTTTCCTTTTTGCTAAAGCTTATAGTTAGGGCTGGATCAGGTGACCCTGAACCATCCCTTAGTTATGCTGCTATAGACCTAGACTGCTGGGGGGTTCCCATGATGCACTGTTTCTTTCTCTTTTTGCTCTATATGCACCACTCTGCATTTAATCATTAGTGATTGATCTCTGCTCCCCTCCACAGCATGTCTTTTTCCTGATTCTTTCCCCTCAGCCCCAACCAGTCCCAGCAGAAGACTGCCCCTGAGCCTGGTTCTGCTGGAGGTTTCTTCCTGTTAAAAGGGAGTTTTTCCTTCCCACTGTCACCAAGTGCTTGCTCACAGGGGGTCGTTTTGACCGTTGGGGTTTTTCTGTAATTATGGTATGGCTTTTGCCTTACAATATAAAGCACCTTGGGGCAACTGTTTGTTGTGATTTGGCGCTATATAAATAAAGTTGATTGAATTGATTGATTGATCTACAGTCCATAATATAATCAGAAGACTCAGAGAATTTGGAGAACTTTCTACACGTAAGTGGCAAGGCTGAAAACCAACTTTGAATGCCCGTGACCTTTGATCCCTCAGGCGGCACTCCATTCAAAACTGACATCACTGTGTAAAGGATTTTACCACGTGGACTCAGGAACACTTCATCTACAAGTGCAAGTTAAAACTCTACCATGCAAAGCAAAAGCCATACATCAACAACATCCACAAATGCTGCCACCTTCTCTGGGCCCGAGCTCATTTGAAATGGACAGACGCAAAGTGGAAAAGTGTGCTGTGGTCTGATAAGTCCACATTTCAAATTGTTTTTGGAAATCATGGATGTCATGTCTGCCAGACAAAGCGGAAAAAGACCATCCAGTTTGTTACCAGCGCGAAGTTCAAAAGCCAGCATCTGTGATGGTATGGGGTTGTGTTAGTGCCCATGGCATGGGTAACTTACACAACTGTGATAGCAACATCAATGCTGAAAGGTACATCCAGGTTTTGGAGCAACACATGCTGCCATCCAAGCAATGTCTTTTTCAGGGGCGTCCCTGCTTATTTCAGCAAGACAATGCCAAGTCACATTCTGCATGTGTTACAACAGCGTGGCATTGTAGTAAAAGAGTGCGGGTACTAGACTGGCCTGCCTGCAGTCCAGACCTGTCGCCCATTGAAAATGTGTGGTGCATTATGAAGCACAAAATACGACAATGGAGACCCCGGACTGTTGAACAACTGAAGTCGGATATCAAGCAAGAATGGGACAGAATTCCACCTACAAAGCTTCAACAATTAGTGTCCTCAGTTCCCAAACACTTAGAGTGTTGTTAGAAGAAAAGGTGATGTAACACAGCGGTAAACACACCACTGTCCCAGCTTTTTTGAAACGTGTTGCAGGCATCCATTTCAAAATGAGCAAATATTTGCACAAAAACAATAAAGTTTATCAGTTTTAACATTAAATACCTTGTCTTTGTGGTGTATTCAATTGAATATAGGTTGAATATATATATAGGTATAGGTAGAATATAGGTTGTTTTACCTTGTGTGTGCTTTTTATATGTGTTCATGTACCGGGCCGGCTTATGTGTGTGTTATGTGTGTGTCTGTCGTCATGAGGCCGGTCAAGGTTTGCTCAGCCCTGCTGTTGACCTAAGGCAGGATATACATCTGGAGCTGGTCCCCGGGTGCCTAAAGGCGACTTCTGCTCCTAACTGGCAATTAGGATGGGTTAAATGCAGTAATCACATTTCATTGTGCAGGGAACATGAATCCTTGAATCCTTTGAATCCCCGAAGAGGATTTGCAAAACATTGTATTCTGTTTTGATTTACATTTTACACAATGTCCCAACTTCATTGGAATTGGGGTTGTATTTGCTACACAGCAAACAAGTTGCCTATCTGTCAAAGGCCTTTAAGACATTTCCAGTAATAAGTCTCAAGGCCTGTCCTTTCTTCACACTGCAAATGTTGTGGTAGTTTCTTACTGTACTGGTCACCAGTGTAATAGCTGGGAGTCACCATGTTGATTGTGGTGATGGCGGAGGCCGAGTCATTCTTTGTCTTCTCTTCCTCGAAGGACCGCTGGAGCGTCTGATGACAAGTGGATCAGAATTTTTCCACAGGAGAGTGGAAAAAAGCAAGTTGTAGAATATGGTTAGTATCATGTAGTTTACATGTCCTAACCACCATTTCAAGTATGAATCAAGTCAAACGTGATGGACAAGATCAAAACTGCTAAGGAATTTGGATTTCCAGAGACAGTAATTGATGTCACAATAGCTGCACTGTTCCGCTATGTGCCAATATGTCAGTCAAGACATGGACTTCAACAAATACAAGTCGTCACTGATAGCAGGAATAGCCTGCTAACTATTCCTTTGGCCACTGACTGTGGAATGGATGTGATCAACCCGCCATTTTGTTTCCAACCTTAGTCGGTGGCGCTTTGATGCTGTTGTAAATCCCACACATCTCAACACAGCAGGTTGTTGGTTACATGGTTTTACTCTCCAAAACATTTCAAATGCAGGATATTGTACATGTGGATGCAAAAAAACCCCTAAATTTCTTTATCTAAATTAACCCTATTGGATGGCTGTTTTGTTTTTTACTTAGTCAAATTATGTGAATACATTTTCAAATGTGTTTTCTTGATCTGAATTAACCATACTGGATGGCAATATGTTTTGTTTGTTTTTAACTTAAAAGTCAAATTATGTGAATAAATTTTCAAATGTGTTTTCTTGATTTAAATTAACCCTACTGGATGGCAATAAGACAGGTACGGAGGCAGCAGACGCCACATCGACCACCATATATATATATATATATATATATATATATATATATATATATATATATATATATATATATATATATATATATATATTGGTATCAGCTAGTTTCTTATTCTTCAACTTTCTGTCAAGGGTGGGAGCAGAAAGATAAAACCAGAAACCCTGAATCAGAAACCTTTGACATGAAGGAACAATGAGCAGGCTGATCCCGTTATGAAGACTGAATCCAGACTGACGGCTCCAAAGGGACCTGAAATCATTCAGAAAAAGGTGTTTAGTAGAGTTGAGTGGTTCAGTGTGACCAAAAGCTATGGCTTCATCAGGAGAAAGGATAAAGCAGAGACTCTTTTCTTTCACTACACTGACATAAAACAGAACCCAGACGAGGAATATTTCTGCAGTGTTGAAGAAGGACAAAAGGTCCAGTTGGATGTTGGAGAAGGAAAGAGGACCTAAGGCAGCAAACATCATCTGTCCAGGTGTCCCCAACCAGGGCAGTAGGTACACGCCCCTTCTTTTTTGTACAAGTGTGACTCAGAAATTATCTTTCAGTGTTTTGATTTGTTCCATGTCTGATCTCTGGTGATGCGAATAAATATCCTTTTTTTTCTTTTGTTAATAAATTTTGAGCCACCTATATAAGTGGCCTTAGGTCTGATATAAAAACGGAATCGTATTCACCGCATTCACCCCAGGCCCCGTATTCACCGCATTCACCCCAGGCCCCGTATTCACCGCAGCCACCCCAGGCCCCGTATTCACCGCATTCACCCCAGGCCCCGTATTCACCGCATTCACCCCAGGCCCCGTATTCACCGCAGTCACCCCAGGTCCCGTATTCACCGCATTCACCCCAGGCCCCGTATTCACCGCAGCCACCCCAGGCCCCGTATTCACCGCAGTCACCCCAGGTCCCGCATTCACCGCAGCCACCCCAGGCCCCGTATTCACCGCAGTCACCCCAGGCCCCGTATTCACCGCATTCACCCCAGGCCCCGTATTCACCGCAGTCACCCCAGGCCCCGTATTCACCGCAGCCACCCCAGGTCCCGTATTCACCGCATTCACCCCAGGCCCCGTATTCACCGCAGCCACCCCAGGCCCCGTATTCACCGCAGTCACCCCAGGTCCCGCATTCACCACAGCCACCCCAGGCCCCGCATTCACCCCAGGCCCCGTATTCACCGCAGCCACCCCAGGCCCCGTATTCACCACATTCACCCAGGCCCCGTATTCACCTCAGCCACCCCAGGCCCCATATTCACTGCAGTCACCCCAGGCCCCTTATTCACCGCAGCCACCCCTAGCCCCGCATTCACCGTAGTCACCCCAGGCCTCGTATTCACCACATTTACCGTAGCCACCCCAGGCCCTGTATTCACCGCAGCCACTGAGGCTCCGCATTCACAGCAGTCACCGCAGCAGGCACTGCAACCACCGCATTCATTGCAACTGGCGCAGGCACTGAAACCACCACAGCCACCTATAAATATAAATATGCACAATGTTCATCCACTCAAAGGATTGTTAGAGCACTTATTTGTAAAAAAATAAATAAATAAAAAATTTATGAGCCATCCTGCAATTTGTCAGGTTTTTACAATCTTTTTTATTTTTGACTGTTGTACAACTTTGACTTTGTAAATTATATATTTTTATTAACTCTTTGGTGTAGAAAATAAAGTGAAATACAACATTGCTTGGACAATACAATTTTGGACTGTCTGACTCTCTCTCTCTCTATACATATACACACACACACATATATATATATATATATATATATATATATATATACTGTATGTACCGTGCATCCAGAAAGTATTCAGTGTTTCACTTTTTCCACATTCCAAAACAGAGTAAATTAATTTTTTCCCTGCAAAATTCTACTCACAGCGCTTCATAATGACATGAAAAAGTTTTTTTAAATTTTTTTTCCAAATTCATTAAAAACAAACAAACAACAACAACAAAAAAAAACTACGAAATCACATGTACATAAGTAGTCACACCAGCTGCTCAAAACTTTGTTGATGGACCTTTGGCAGCAATTACAGCCTCAAGTCTTCTTGAATATGATGTCACAAGCTTGGTGCACCTATCTTTGGGAAGTTTTGCTCATTCCTCTTTGCAGCACCTCTCAAGCGCCACCAGGATGGATAGTTCACATCTGTGCACAGCCATTTTCAGATCTCTTCAGAGATGTTCAATCAGATTCAGGTCTGGGCTCTGGCTGGACCACTCAAGGACATTTAGAGTTGTCCTGAGGAGTTGAACACTCCTTTGATATCTTGGCTGTATGCTCTGGGTCACTGTTGCCCCAGTCTGTGGTCAGAAGCACTCTGGAGCAGGTTTTCATCCAGAATGTCTCTGTACATAGCTGCATTCATCTTTCCCTCAATCCTGACTAGTCTCCCAGTTCCTGCGGCTGAAAAACATCTCCACAGCATGATGCTGCCACCACCATGCTTCACTCTAGGGATAGTGCCTGGTTTCTTCCAAACATGACACCTGGCATTCACACCAAAGAGTTAAATCTTTGTCTCATCAGACCACAGAATTTTGGTTTCTCATGGTCTGAGAGTATTTCAGGTGCCTTTTTGGCAAACTCCATTTGGGCTACCATGTGCCTTTTACTAAGGAGTGGCTTCTGTCTAATGCTGGAGCTCTGACAGAGTGACCATCAGGTTTTTGGTCACTCAGTTTAGACGGGCAGCCAGTTTTAGGAAGAGTCCTGCTGGTGGATCTGAACTTCTTCCACTTACAGATGATGGAGGCCACTGTGGTCATTGGGACCTTCAAAGCAGCAGAAATGTTTCTGTACCCTTCCCCAGATTTGTGCCTCAAGACAATCCTGTTTCAGAGGTCTACAGTGAATTCCTTTGACTTCATGCTTGGTTTGTGCTCTGACATGAACTGTCAACTGTGGGACCTTATATGTATGTTGACAGGTGTGTGTTTATACAGATCATATCCAATTAAGCCGTACAAACATCTCAAGGATGATCAGTGGAAACAGGATGCACTTGAGTTCAATTTTGAGCTTCATTTACATTTCTTAGTTATTTTATTTTTAATAAATTTTCAAAAATCTTTAAAAAAAAAAGCTTTTTACATTGTCATTCTGGAGCATTGTGTGTAGAATTTTGAGGAAAAAATAAATGTCATTCATTTAAAAGTAATACAAACATAAAATGTGTGTGTGTGTATATATATATATATATGAGCTGTTATTTAATGTTACTAAATATAAAAACATATTTTGACTGTCCTGGTTGATTTGTGCATCATAAAAAGCAAGGTAGCTGAAGCATATGTTAAAAAAAATGCTACAGCAACAAACTTTTTGTTTGCATATAAATCACAGTCATTGGATCTCCATTATATAGTTTTGACCTTGTTTGGAGTATTTAGCTTATTTTTTTTTTTTTTTAACTCTAATTACATAGACCCACTGCCCAACCTTTTCCCCAATTTCCATCTTTTTCCCTCAGGTAACAGTGGTTTGTCTTTGTTCACACAAAAGCAAGTATTTTTTATAAAACTGATATTTGAACCTCTATTTCTGTGCAGCCCTTCCAATTCTTTGTTTGTGGACAAATTCAGGAGCTAAAATTTCTACGTGCATATGTTTTGGAAAGAGATACCACCTTTAATCAGAAAACTTTTATTTCACACTTAAAAATGATTTTCCTGATGTTACAAGTTTAAAAATGTCTTACTGTATAACCGAAGGACAGGAAACTGACATGCTATCTTTTTTAAATTAAATCTTCTTCCATGAAAAACAGAGCTATGAAGAACAACCATCCAAACAGATGAGATAGTTTTCAATGTATGATTTTTATTATGGTCATGCAAAAATCCAGCATCCAATTGAGACTCAGTCTACAGACATTTGTAGCCCCCTTAGTATGTGGTTACAATGCAATACATTTCAATACAAAGGGGTACATACAAGCTAAGGCTTTTTGCTAATCTTTTATGTGATAACACTTTATTTGGATACCTCAGACGGAGCTGTTTCATAACCTCGAGGATGCAAATAACATAGATTCCATTTCTTTTATCAAGTAAACAGTGAAATATTAGCAGAAAGTAGACATGCATATTTCTTCCATCTGTGAAACTGCCTATCACATTGCAGTTCAACCTTTCCAACATCTGCTGAGCACTTGAAGGATCTCTTTCTCTGTCAGCCCAAAATAAACAAAGTGAGAACCAAAGTATTTGAACTGTGGCATTAAAAGTTCTGTGCACGTATGCATTTGGAACCAAAATGATATGAAGTAAAGACTTGCAGAAAGCTGTGATTTATCCCTTTGTAGTCCATGAGAGTAATGAGATATTTGGTCAAAGGTTATATGCAAAACTGAAACCTGTTCAATACCCTGTTTTCTTCAAATGTATTAAGTGACATTATCAGGAATTTATTCACTTCAGAATGAAAAGTCCAAGATGGAAATTTCGGGCAGCTTTGTGCAAAGGTGACTTTTACTGCGGGACGTATTTAAGGTTTCTGAACAAACACGTTGGATTTAAAGTCTGTAGTGTGAGCTGCACTGTGCAGAGAAAGACGGCTATAATTACAACACGAAACGAGAATGTAACCATTAAAGCATGCAACCCTGACATTTGGCCTATCAAACATTTTTAATGCTTAAATTACACCAAAATGTATCAGAGTGGTGCACAAACGTCAGGCAAGCGCTCATAATAAGCACATATCCATCTGAGCAAATATTCATGTACGTGTAGCCCTGAAATTCAGGGTTTATTTTATTTTTGCATGCAAATAATTACCGTTATACTTCTGAGTCTGACGTCACAGAGGACTCTCTCTGCCTGCAAACTGCTACTTGCAGGAAACCGTTTTGTTTTTTTTTTTAAACTGATTAAAGCTACAGAGTGTAGAATTATTTAGCAGAAATGGAATATAGCATTCATAAGCATCAGATGCTTATGCTTAAGTGTATAATTATGAGTGGGTGTGTTTTCATAAGTTTAGAATAAGCCCTTCATATCTACATGGGAGCAGACACCCTCATGGAGACCCATAAGGAATGTATTTTCAGCTCGGCCGGAAGACTGAAGGAAAAAAGAAAGAAGAGTAATCGGTGGTTGCTCCCTTATATTCTGTCTGCTTGTTGCTAGTTTACGTTACTAAGTGTGAGATCCATCATTTTTATCAGATGACAGATCATACACATTGTGTCACACGAAAAAGCAATGGAGCATGAATCCCCGTCACCAAAGAAGCAAAATCATGACCAGCGACAGTAATCTGCAACCTCACCACTAGATGACACTAAATCCTGCACACTGTAGCTTTAAGAAAATAAGATACAAAAAGACTCAGAAATGTCTCCAGTGTTAGAATCTATGTAGCAAGTATTTAAATTGTAAACACTATAAGATTCGTAGTAATCCAAAAAAATGTTCATCTTGATCCAACTGTGCAAACACTTTGGTAAACTCACTGTTGTCTTTTCTCACTTCCCGTTCTCTTTTCATCCCTTTCAATGAGCTCACATCATGAAATATAATCACACAATCCTCTCAGAGCCATAAAAAATAAACGAATAAGGAAAACAAATCACAGATTCAGCACTTTCACAACGCGTGGTGGTGTAAAAACAGTGGAGCACAGTTTTCATCTCAGATATGTCACAGCACTCAAAGCACTCAAAGCAGGTGGTGGACACGTGGGGGGAGGCAGGGCTCACATACGAATAACAGTTCAAAAAAAATAAAAGACTAAAAAAAAAAAACTCAAGAGTGTGTGCCACCAGCATGAGACATGACAGAGAAGCACAGACGTTCACGAAATGGTGAAAGAACCAACAGATATGTTTCTTTTCTCTTCATTAAAGGGAAAATATTTGATCACGTGCTTGTGTGATGGTCTGAGTTGTGACAGTTTGTGATTGTGTGCGGGCTCAGTAGGATTGTGGCAGTGTGAGCCCACGCTCCTTTCAATGCCCAGTTTTCTTTTTCTTTTTTAAAAATCACTGCTAAAAAACAACAACAAAAAATCCATAAAACACCAAAACACCAACACTTAAACCAAAAATAGGCCAATCTTCATGAATTCCCAAAACCCTCTTGGGAAACCTTTCACTCTCCCCCACGTATCATTTTAAAACATGCTTATTTATTTTTATTTACTTATTTCATTTTCTTAAAGAGTCAGGACTTCACACTGAAGTACAGCAAGACGGACAACACACACGAGATTTAAGAACACAACTGGAACAAGAGAGACAGGCGTAACGCTGACGTTATCATCACGTGGAGCGGTGCGACCAAGACGGCGACCGAAGGTCACGTTAATAATAAAAAAAAAAAAACGTGGCGGGAGCTTGTAAGCATCAAGGTGGGATTTGGGAATGATGAAGGTATGAAAGACTCCTAAGCTGCAGAAAGGACACGGCAGCATCGAGTCTGAAAACAGTACAGGCCATTTATTAAAAAGAAAAAAACAAAAACTTATGCGCAAACACTAAACACACAAAGGAAAACGTTGGCTAAGTGTTAGTGCTTACAGGCAGAGCTCCAGATGATATCGACCAATATCGTCTCCTGGTGTTCAAAGCTAAACATTTTCTGCAATTTCTGCAACTTTAGGATGTGTCGCATCGATGTTTTGTCTTGAAGCTCAACCCGAACGGCAGCGGAGTGGCGTGCACGTGCGTTTGTACTTACAGGGAAAAAAACAAAACACGCACACGCTCGAGCAAAAGCACACACCACCAACACATCATCTCCTGTATAAATATCTATGTATACACATCTGTTAAATAAAGATCCACTTTTGTTTCAAAGGTTTTCTTTAGAGCACAATACTTTAAAATACATCATTCAGATGATTAAAAACAGTTTAATAACACCAGAATAATAAAAAAGACAAAAAATAAAGGTCCCTTCAGTGACATCTGACGACTCGTCCCCACTCTGTATGCACATTTTTAAGGAGTGCACTTCCTCATAAATGCATTAAAACTCCTTTTAAAAGTAAATTCTGCAGTTTCTCTGGAGACACAAAGAAAAACACTTTTTCTTTGCCCCTTCTCTGCATGTAATGTTCCCTTAGAATTTATTTTCTTGTTTTATATATATATATATATATATATATATATATATATATATATATATATATATATATATATATATATATATATATATTTATTTATTTATATATAATTTTTTTTTTTTTACATATTAATACTTTTCCAGACAGCGTACAAAACAAAGACGGCAGAATAAAGGCTGTGGGAGAGAAGGGCCAAGGCGTGGTCAGCCCAGTGTAGCCATCAGAAGCATGCACCATCTGCAGGAAGGGGCGGGGCTCCTGCACGCGGCCTGGCCCCCAATGTCGAGCGAGGGTTGGACTGGATCGGTGTCGCTCATTCATTCAGTCACACATTGACATATCCATCTGTTCTTATTGTGTTAATAATATATATTTTTTAAAATCGTGATGCATTTCCCCTCTTTTGTGTGTGTATTTTTTCTATTTTTTTCCACCTTTCCAAGCAGCCAGGATCCAGGCACCAATCCAACCATGGAGATTAAATGCTCCAAACAGCTTCAGAGTTCAGGCAAAGCTGAGGAAGTCAAGAACAAACAACAAACAGAAAGTAGCAGTTAGTGTGGTGGTTGTCTTTATGACATCATTTGTGCAGGAAGAGCCACGAGTCTGCAGTTTCCACTCCTGCAATTAAAATTTTCACTCATTTATTTTCTGCCGCTTTTCCGGTTCATGGTGGCAGCAGACTACGCAGCTCATCCCACACTTCCCTATCCTCGGCGAAGTACTCTAACTCTTCCTGGGGGATCCAGAGGAGTTTCCAAGACAGCTGGAAAATATAATCCCCCCAGTGTGTCCTGATTCTTCCCTGGGGCCTCCTCCCAGTTGGATGTGCCAGGAAGACCACCCTAGGGAGATGACCAGGTGGCATCATCACTAAATGCCCAAACCACCTAAGATGGCTTCTTTAAATGTGAAGAAACAGCAGCTCTACTCCCAAGTCCCTGGTGGAAGTTCAAAGTTCTCACCTGTCCCTGAGTGTAAGCCCAGATACCCAATGGAGGAATCTCATTTCCGCCCCGTGGACCTGGGAGCTTGTTTTCTCAGTTATTACCCAAAGTTCACAACCACAGGTGAGGACAGGACCATAAATCCACTGGGAAATTGAAAGTTTTGCCTTCTGGCTCAGCTCTTTCTTCACCATGGTGACCCAGGACAGCATCTCCCTGACCTCAGAACGATCTATCGATCTCCATCTTACTCCACTTACTAACAAGGCCTCAAAATACGTGGCCTCTTTCACTTGGGGCAAAAGCTCTCCTCTCACCCAGAGGGAACAAATGGCCCTTTTCCGACAAAGGACCATGGTGTCAGATTTGTAGGTGCTGATCCTCATCTCAGTCACTTTAGAGTCTGCCTCAAACCCGCTCAGGTTTGAGACAGGAGGTCACTGTCTGATGAAGCCAACAAAAATTGCATCTCTGATGCAATTCTGAGGTCACCAAACTGGACACCCTCCAATCCCCGAGCACGCCTTGAAGTCATGTCCTTGAAAATCACAAACAGCATTGACAGCCCTGGCAGAGTCCAACACCCACCGGCAACAGGTTTGATGAAATGCAGAGAATGCAGACACAGCACCTACCTCGGTTGTAAAGAGACTGAATCATACATTGCTGTGGACCACGTACCAAATATTATAGTAGCACCTCCTACAAAACACCTCGGGGTACCTGGTCGTACACCTTTTCCAAGTCTGCAAAACGCATGAAGACTGTTGCCGGGTAGATTATTCACTATAAATGTCAACAGTTCCTCGTGGAAAAGAGGCTTTAGTCATGTTATGCTACTTCTACTTACAGACTGCCAGCGTTTACGTTTTCATTCAGGGCCTCCAGTAAACTGAACCGACACCTCGGCCTCAGGTTTAAAACAAACATGGGATGAGTGCTGGGCGGGGACTCACTCAAATAAGCGGAAGAAGATCAGATAATAAAACTTTACTGCCTCAAGGCTTCTAGGAAAAGCTGCATAACATAAAACGCCCAGAAGATCCAAATAAGCCGTGCAAAGAGATTCAGCAGCCGAACATAAAACGGATACTGAAGACATCAGGTTGTGCTGTGACTTTACCTGCGCCTAGCTTCTTAGTTCACTGCAGGGGTGCAGCCGGTGCTCCTGAGCAGTGGAAGTGCACGTTGAGCCACTTGGCGTCGCGGCGATGCCACACGCGCGTCTCCTCCGACTGGCAGGACCTCGGTCGTCCTTGGCTGTCGATGTACTGCGTCAGGCGGATGTAGGCAATGCAGGCAGCATCCTCGCCGATCAGGTGTACATGGGGGTTGAGGATGGTGGTGTGCACGGGCTTGCTGTTCTTACTCAGCACTGTTTGGATGGAAATGTGACTTTAGATTGCGCAAATGTCAAAATGTAACACACATATTTGAACTGCATCACCTCTCAAAATGTGCTGGAGAAGATGCAAATTACACAAAGTTTTTGCACACAAATTAGCCCACTTGCATGAATGCACAATTTAAGTAGAGCACGGGTGTAATGACGCGATTAGGACCGAATCATCTCTGCCTTTTTCATCTCTCAGATTGCTCAGTAACTATCAAGCTTAAAAACTTAATGAGCTTTAATGACGCAAATCTATACCCTGGATACAAAAACTTGGGATATGGGTTCCATAGGAATCACCTTGTCTGCCTGTGCATGAATTTGTAAGCACAAGATTGGTGGATTTCAATGAAACACCACATAATAGTAGGACACTACATAAAGACGCGCAAGAAGGAAAATAATTCCAGACCAACATCCTGAAGCAGAGATGACTGGACTTTTGTTATTTTTTATAATACGTGATATTGGTCAATTACACTTCCAGGGGTTGACCAACCTATTAATTCAAGTGTTTTATCAGTAAAGATTTACAACCACCTACATATATATAATATATGCCAGCAGGTAATTTTTGTGAGCTTGAGCACAGATCTCTAGTTTAAACTAAACTCAACACCAAATGACTGCAGATTCCACAAGATAAGCTCCTGTCTGAGAACCAAACTATTATCAGACATTTATAAATGCACTTAGTGATGAACAACTTACAGTTCTCAAAGTAGAACTTGTGAAAATCCATTCCCTCCACCAGGTTCCCAAGAGCCTCTGGCTCAAAAGACGTCAGGCCGGGGTCACAGATTCTCCTGTCACAGACACAAGTTTGACTTTTGGTCCTAAATGATGTTCAACATGACGAGACTTTCACAGAGGCACGGCAAGTTGTTTACAGTCAAAGAATTTTTTTTTCCATGGAAGCTGGTGAGAGCATCAAACAATTAAAACACATTAAAGCAAATTGCTGCAAACGTACGTGTAAGCCTCAAAATCGCCGTTGTTGATGGCTTCGATCAGCTGCTCCGTCATCTTTATTATCTCTTGTTTACGAGCTGAAACACAATGACAATCACAAAGAGTCAAAAGTTATTTGAAGCTGCACGCCAAAAAGGAAAAACCTACTTCCTGTGCTTCTCCTGTTGATACTCCACAATATGGCACTCACAATAAGTGCTTGAAGATGAAAACTTGAGATTGTCCTGAGGGACATCTGTGCAGACAGCTTTCACTCAATCCATAACAACAAAACCCACTGCAAGATCCTCCACACGTTATGCAAAAAACAGCTCACACAGAGGCAGACGCTAAAGATTTACATGATGCTCTCTGATAAGATCTCAGAGACTTTTCTTTTTTCTCCCCACCTCTAAAGTCATCTAGAGCTTTCTGCCAACAAGAGGCATGAAGCCCTGCAAGGAAAGTAGAATTCTAGAAAGGAGGAAGCTTTTGGGCACACTGCACACTTCTGGCACTTACTCTGCTGAGCATTGTTGCTGCCTGTTGGGACAGACAAGGTGGACTCTGGTTCAAGGCTGGAGCTCTGAGCCGGATCGGGCTGAACTACAGGGGCAATGATGCTGCAAGCAGGCTCTTGCACGGGAGCAGCTGCAGGCAGGCACAGTCATGTCATCGCAATAAAACAAAATTCTGTTTGCTCAAAACATCAACGTGCATATGTGCAGCCTGCAGTGAGGTCTGAGGGCCAGCAGATGGCAGCAAAAGAGGAGAGGAACAGTAAGGTGCTAATAGCAGTCCATGGAACAAACAGGTTTTAGGTGCCAATAAGGGGACCTAAACAACACTTGCAATCCAGTCTCTACTGAGACTGGATTGCAAGTGTTGTTTAGTCCCCCAACATTGGCTTGGGGCTCATGGAGCATAGGGTTTGAGTGCCAAAGAACAAAAGGACACAGCACTCAGATGGAGGATTAAACAGCTGGTGACTTACAGGCTGTTGGGAGGAGAGGAGACGGGACCCGGATCTGTTCTTCAGCGGCACCGAACTGGGTTAAAGTTGGACTGTCTGCACCAGCACCCTCACAGGTAGCTACTGCCACCATCAACACAACATACGTAGCACACAATTTTTTCTAAAACAGCTAAATCTTAGCTGAAGTTTTCAAACTGCAAGTCTTGTCTCCCTTAAAGTAACAATTTCTCACTTTGGCATCACTGTGAAAACAGGAAATTTTAAAATGATTAAAAATGTGTAAATAAGTTTCCACAGACTAATGGATGGATTGGTGCATCATTACCTGTTGCATACAGCATGCATGTTAAAAGAAGGCATGCAGAGGTGGATAAACAATAATAATAATAATTCGTAATTCATTTTATTGTGTAAAATATTTGTATACATGATTGTATATAAAGACACATCATAACATAACAATAAAAACAGCTATTAACAATTTTAAAATCTGTTGGCATTCATTATACTGTAACACAAATCATAATTTGCTTTAAAAATATCTATACTCGAGGATAAGACCACTTCAGGTGGCAAACTGTTCCAAATCTTTACTGCTTGGTTACTAAAGAAATTTTTCCTCACATTCAATCTAGATCTGTTAACTTCCAAGCACAATTCATGGCCTCTAAGGCCAGTATGCCTTCTCATTTTGAAAAATACAGTGGGGTCAACATTCTCAAAGCCATGCAAAATTTTATATATTTCAATCAAATCACCTCGGGTTCATCTGTCTTCAAGACTTGTGAGACCCAGTTGCAAGATCCTATCCTCATAAGGCAAATTTTTAAATTCTGGAACCAAATTAGTGGCCTTTCTCTGTACTTTCTCTAAAATATTTTTGTCTTTCTGCAAATATGGTGACCATGCCTGCACACAATATTCAAGGTGAGGAAGAATGAACGTTTTATACAAAAGAAGAAGGAAGTCTCTGTCAATAAACAAAAAGGCCCTTTTTATCATCCCAAAAATTCTACTGGCCTTAGCTGCCGAAAGAGCGATGTGACGGGAAAAGGATAGGTCCTTAGAAATCAACACTCCTAGGTCTCTTTCTTCTGAAACTACTTCTAATTGTTTTTCATTCGTAAAATAATCGTAACATGGATTTTTTTCTACCAATGTGGAGAAGTCTGCATTTTCCTTCATTAAACCCAAGCAGCCATTCTTCAGACCAAGCCATGAGACTGTCTATGCCTGACTGGAGGTCTTCTCCATCAGCTAAAGAAAGGATAGGGTGATACACCTTCTTGTCATCGGTGAAGATTTTATAATTTGACTTTATTGCACATGGCAAATCGTTAATCGCAAGAACAGTATCAGCACTATGACCAATCCCTGGGGGACGCCACTGGTGACCTTCATCCAAGAGGACGTCACACCATTCATACAAACTCTCTGTTCCCTGTCGCTTATGAAATTTTCTATCCAATTACAAAGTCTTCTTTCTATACTGTACTTTCGGAATTTGTAAATTAATCTGGCACTCAGCACAGAGTCAAATGCTTTTCGAAAATCGAGATACAGGGTGTTGAAGGGTAAGCCCTCGTCATACATTTGTGTCCATTCTTCAAGAGTAACAAGTAAATTGGTGAGACAGGATCGGCTCCTTTGAAAACCATGCTGATCGTTCGAGGGCACTTTTTCTGTAAAGATTACAAGCTTATCTTGAATGATTTTTTCACATAATTTGCAAACCTGTGATGTCACACTCACAGGCCTGTAATTGCCTGTGACGGTCTTTTCACCTTTCCTGAAAATTGGGGTCACATTAGCCCGCTTCCAAGTATCAGGGAGTCTACAGTGATCAAGAGATTGTCTAAGAATGCAAAATAAGGGTAAATAGATCGTCTCAGCTGACTTTTTGAGAACTCGAGGATGTATTTCGTCTGGACCCATCGACTTATTAGGGTTCATCTGAAGCAACAACCTTTTCACGTCTTCAGGTAAGAAAAATATGTCATCTAAAACATGATATTCAACAATTTGACCGTAAAAATTAAAGGGATCACATACTGTTTCGCAGTAAATACATTTCATAAAGTCATTAAACCAGATCAGGCTTTTGTCTTCTTCATTCACAAAGACCGACTGGGAAAAAACGATTTAGCTCAACAGCAATTTCTTCGTCGTCAATAAACATGCCATTTTCATTTTTCAGTTTTTCGATAGTAAACCTGTTTTTAGTCCTATTATTTACATACATGTAAAAAGACTTGGGGTTCTTTTTGACCCGTTCACAGAGATTTATTTCAAACTCTCTTTTTGCTGCCCTGTTTTTTTTGTTGGCAGCATTTCTTGCCTTAACATACTCTTGGTATCTAGCGTAAGATTTTGTTTCCTGATATAGGACGCAGGACTGTTACAAATTCCCTAAATAATCAGAGAATTCCAAAAATTTTCAACTTGCAAACAGAAAAAAAGTAAAATATTTTGAGAAAGAACTTTTAATATTGGTTGTTTTACAATTATAAAATGTGCATGAGCACACAGCATGCACGTTAAAACAACAGGGTTTTCATAAAGCTGGTACTGGTGCCAGAGAGTAAGCTCATTGTAAACTCGTAAACGGCTACATGCAAGTGGGCAAAGAAAATTTTGAAATGTTCAAAATCTCTGGCATGCATTCATTTTGTGAACTACACGTGAACATTTAGCAAAATATTCAAAAACACTATGACGCGCATCACAGCGCAGCTCATCTGAATGATTATGACGAGATGTTAAAGCTATGATAATTGATATAATTTTACAGATACTCATAAGAAGGAATGAAAATGCAACTGTTGTACCAAGCCATTACAATATAAATATTCTAAAATATTTGTATTTTACAATATTTGTCATGAAGTGCACGAGAACAGCTGCAACTGTAGAAAATTCCTGTGTTTCCGGGAGCGATTGATTAGAGGTGGTTTCATCAGCCAAGTTCCGAGAGCAAATGATTAATCTGCTACAAAGCAATTATTTTATATAACGCAGCGTCCAGCGGGACAAAGCGGGTCACAATAGCACAACAAATTGCATGGAAGTGTGGGGGTTAAATGCATGGAAGTGTCAAGGTGCCTTAAGAATAAGATGCTGGACAAACATGCTCTTTTATGTGCTGCGGTCGGCAACCTCTCAGAAGCCTCATCCATGAGCATTATCACTTTGTGGAAGACAACAACAGGAACTACTTCACAGTGCGACACGTTGATCTTATAAATCAGTGTGAAAACATGTACTCAGTCCTTGATGCCTTTCCTTTGGGCACTTCCAGGAGTTCAGGGTGTTTGAGAGTAAACTAAAGGAAGACCCACATTTGTATCCATGTCTGTGATCATATCCTCAAGAGATCTTGGTCTAATGTCAGCAAATCTACAGAAAGCTGCTTTAAGTAACTAGATTAACTATTTTTTTGGAAAGCTGCAGATCTTTTTGGCCTAGCTCATTCCCCTGCAGGCCTTCAGGTTCATCCCTGGGCTAAAGACTAATAATTAAAAGCTTAAGTGATGTGTGACAGGAAAGCCAAGCAGACAGAAGCCCAGGTGCCCTCATATGGGAAGTAATGGTGAACCAATGAAATGAATGGTTCACTACTTGTACTTTAAGCAACCTGAATCTGATAAAATATACAATTATTGGCAGCCTACACTAATATTTGATTGCAGAATCTTTGACAACTATAACAGTCCTTTGAATATTTCTTGTAGCCATCTATAAGTTTCCTGAACATGTCTGATGGTAGTTTTTGACACTCTTTGAGTGCTACACATTCAAGCTCTTTTAACCCTCAAGCAACCAATCTATTTTAGCGACTAATATGACCGAGTGGGGTTATTTATGACCCCACTCGGTCATATTAGTATTTAGTCATATTGGGCTATTAGTAAAAAAAGTAGAAAAGGGGGTGTTCACAATAATAGTAGCATCTGCTGTTGACACTACAAACTCAAAACTATTATATTCAAACTGCTTTTTTTTTTTAGCAATCCTGTGAATCACTAAACTAGTATTTAGTTGTATAACCACAGTTTTTCATGATTTCTTCACATCTGTGAGGCATTAATTTTGTTGGTTTGGAACCAAGATTTTGCTCGTTTACTAGTGTGCTTGGGGTCATTGTCTTGTTGAAACACCCATTTCAAGGGCATGTCCTCTTCAGCATAAGGCAACATGATCTCTTCAAATATTTTGACATATCCAAACTGATCCATGATACCTGGTATGCGATATATAGGCCCAACACCATAGTAGGAGAAACATGCCCATCATGATGCTTGTACCACCATGCTTCACTGTCTTCACTGTGAACTGTGGCTTGAATTCAGAGTTTGGGGGTCGTCTCACAAACTGTCTGCGGCCCTTGGACCCAAAAAGAACAATTTTACTCTCATCAGTCCATAAAATATTCCTCCACTTCTCTTTAGAATCAGAATCAGAATCAGAAGAAGTTTATTGCCATTGCCAATGAACAGGATTCACAGACTAGGAATTTGCTTCGATATAATGGTGCAACATTAAACAGAGAGCAATATAAAATGCTAAGATAAAATATACAATATGTGCCAAAATAAGACAAAATATAAGATAAAAAATGACATATGAAATATGAAAGGCTGTGTGCAACAGAAAAACAGAAAGAAAGAGGAACAGAAAAAAAACAGTGCAGTGGGAGGAGCGCAATTAAAACCAAAGTACATTGTCTAAAGTGACCCGTGATAAAATGATAAAGTGACAGAGTTAAGGTTAAGGTCACTGAGTTATGAGGAGTTCATAAGACTAACGGCAGAGGGGAAGAAGCTGTTCTTATGGTGGGAGGTTCTGGTCCGGATGGACCGTAGCCTCCTGCCCGAGGGGAGTGGTTTGAATAGACTGTGTGCAGGGTGAGAAGGGTCAGCTGTGATCCGACCTGCTCGGCCCAGAGTCCTGGAGACGTGCAGGTCATGGAGAGATGGAAGGCTACAGCCGATCACCTTCTCAGCAGAGGCCACAATGCGCTGCAGACTGTGTCTGTCCCTGGCTGTGGCCCCGGTGTACCACACCGTGATGGAGGAGCAGAGGATGGACTCGATGATGGCCGTGTAGAACTGCACCATCAGCTGGACAGGCAGCTTGGCCTTCTTCAGCTGCCGTAGGAAGTACATCCTCTGCTGGGCCTTCTTGATGAGGGAGCTGATGGTTGACTCCCACTTGAGGTCCTGGGTGATGGTGGTGCCAAGGAAGCTGTGACAGTCCACAGTGGTGATGGGGCTGTTGGTGAGGGCGAGGGGGGGCGGGGGGGCTGTGGCTTTCCTGAAGTCCACGATCATCTCCACTGTTTTCTGGGCGTTGAGCTCCAAGTTGTTGCTGCTACACCAGGTCACCAGCCGGTCCACCTCCCTCCTGTAGGCAGACTCATCCCCATCCGAAATGAGTCCGATGAAGGTGGTGTCATCCGCAAACTTGATGAGCTTTACGGAGTCGTGGCTGGAGGTGCAGCAGTTAGTGTACAGGGAGAAGAGCAGAGGGGAAAGGACACAGCCCTGTGGAGATCCTGTGCTGAGAGCCCGAGTGTTCGAGACATTCTTTCCCAGCCTCACATGCTGACTCCGGTCCATCAGGAAGTCTGTGATCCACCTGCAGGTGGAGTCGGGCACGTGGAGCAGAGAAAGCTTGTCCTGGAGCAAAGCCGGAAGGATGGTGTTGAATGCAGAGCTGAAGTCCACAAACAGGATCCTAGCGTAGGTTCCTGGGGAGTCCAGGTGCTGCAGGATGGAGTGCAGAGCCAGGTTTATGGCGTCATCTACAGACCTGTTGGCTCTGTAGGCAAACTGCAGGGGGTCCAGGAGGGGTTCGGTGATGGACTTCAGGTGGGATAAAACCAGGCGTTCGAAGGTCTTCATGACTACAGATGTGAGAGCCACAGGCCTGTAGTCATTAAGTCCAGTGATGCATGGTTTCTTGGGGACTGGAACTATAATGGAGGACTTGAAGCAGACTGGAACATGGCATGACTCCAGGGAGGTGTTGAAGATCCCCGTGAAGACCGGGGCCAGCTCATCAGCACAGTGTCTCAGGGTGGCAGGAGAGACACAGTCTAGGCCCGGGGCCTTACGTGGATTCAACCTTTTGAAGTGTCTTCTCACGTCCTCCTCTTGGACGGAGAGGGCAACGGGGGGAGGGCAGCGGTGAGAGGGGGGAGGTCCAGGGTGTTTGAATATCCAGTTGTGTGGGGGGTGGGAAGGTGTGAGTCCTTGTCTTCAAAGCGTGAATAGAAGACATTCAGGTCGTTGGCCAGCTTCAGGTCGTCAATAGAACGAGGTGCTTTGGGCTTGTAGTTGGTGATCTCTTTCAACCCCCTCCACACAGAGGCTGAGTCGTTGGCAGAGAACCTTTGCTGCAGACGTGAACTGTACATGGATTTAGCCTTTGCCACCTCCTTGCTAAATCTGTACTTTGCACCTCTATAGCTGTCTCTGTCTCCTTCAGGAGACAGAGGCCAGTTAGGACAATTGATGTGTTTTTTGGCAAATTGTAACCTCTTCTGCACGTCTTTTATTTAACAGAGGGACTTTGCGGGGGATTCTTGCAAATAAATTAGCTTCACACAGGTGTCTTCTAACTGTCACAGCACTTACAGGTACCTCCAGACTGTTTTTGATCATCCTGTAGCTGATCAATGGGTGAGCCTTTGCCATTCTGGTTATTCTTCTATCCATTTTGATGGTTGTTTTCCGTTTTCTTCCACGCGTCTTTTTTTTTGTTGTCCATTTTAAAGCATTGGAGATCATTGTAGATGAACAGCCTATAATTTTTTGCACCTGCGTATAAGTTTCCCCCTCTCCAATCAACTTTTTAATCAAACTATGCTGTTCTTCTGAACAATGTCTTGAATGTCCCATTTTCCTTAGGCTTTCAAAGAGAAAAGTATGTTCAACAGGTGCTGGCTTCATCCTTACATAGGGGACACCTGATTCACACCTGTTTGTTCCACAAAACTGACAAACTCACTGACTGAATGCCACACTACTATTATTGTGAACACCCCCTTTTCTACTTTTTTTTTTTTTTTACTAATAGCCCAATTTCATAGCCTTAAGAGTGTGCATATCATGAATGCTTGGTCTTGTTGGATTTGTGAGAATCTACTGGTACATTGTTTCCCATGTAACAATAAGAAATATACTCAAAACCTGGATTAATCTTTTTAGTCACATAGCACTACTATTATTCTGAACACTACTGTACTTGGCAAGCGGATTGTCCGATCCTTACAAAATTTTATGAACAAATGCAGGACAAATAGATTGACAAACTCATGGTAGGAAACTTTTTTTTTATTAAAATGAGAAAAATTAAAATTAGAAAAATGGTGCACAAAATGGTGATAGTTATTAACATGGTGGTGGGAGGGTGTTAATAACTATCACTGCATCACTCAGTCAGGATTCATTTCTTAAAAAACTGTCCATTCTTTGCTTTACAAGCACTCATTTGTACTGTTGGACATGTGTTGAGAGTCATTTTCCTGTTGAAACACTCAAGACCTTCACCTCAAATATCAAATTCTACCACTGGGCAATGCATTTTACTCTAAAATGCTTTGGTAATCTTCTGATTTCATTATTCCTATGATGCAATCAAAGTCCTTGAACAAGACACTTCATCTGCATTGTCTCAGTCCATCCAGCTGTAAATGGATACGAGCTATGACTGTAACCAGTGATGGACTGGTTACAGTCAATGCTCAGTCACAGTCCCATCCAGGTGGCAGGAGTTGTAGCCTGTCATCCAGTTCACACCGGTCCAATGGGCTTGTTTGTATAGGGATCTCATGACAACTGCTCAGCCATGCACTCTGAATAAAGAATCACATCATCTGCATAAAGAAACAATGTAACTCTAAGGCCACTTAACAGATTCTGCTAATAAAAATCATAAGCATAATCAGGGATAATTAACAACCTCACAGCCTGACATCCACCGGTACCAGGTAGTATTATGTACTGACCTGACAATGTCACAAAAATCACAAACATGATAAACGTGTTTTGCTTCAGATTTTCATTTTTCTTCCCTAAAAATTGATGGAATCGTGTATGATTCCCCTCCAGGCATTAAAACAGTAATACTGAACAAACATAAGCATGCAGAAGAGATAAAAAAGTTGGACAAGTACCTTTCCTACCTTTCATGTCCTCCTCTTCTGTGTTATTACAGCTTTCTGTGGAACCCTGCCAAAACAAAAGGGTTGAAATAAAGACAGAGAGGGAAAGAGAAGAATGGATGGAAAGAGGGAGACATAAAAGGATAAAAAGAGAAATGACAAAATTTCTTTGAAATCATCAAGTGAGGTGGAGCTGGAAGACTTTTGGGACACTGGGACAGATGGACAACTCCCTCCCAGGAGCACAAACCAGCCAGAACATCAGTGAGGGGAAGCGCATATCAAAGCAAAGTGTGTGAGCAGCTTCTAGGGTGGAAAAGTTCATGTGCACAGGGTAAGTGCAAGTTAGTGTGTAACTTCCTCCTGAGAGGATGCCAGTGTGAAGGAAACTGTGCAACACAATTTGCATGTGAATTATTCAGTGATACACATCTTTGGCAAGCTTGTGCATTAAACTGGCACTGAAAGCAGTGTGGCAGTTGGGTGATAATTAAGTCAAAATGAACAGTGTTAAAGATGCTGCGTGATATGGTGCACCATTCTGCTGGCTAATGCAGCCACAGCCAAAGTGAGCCGATTTTAGGAGTTCAAAGAAAATTAGTCTGATGCAAAATCCCTTCTGGGGATCAGGAGGGGAAATAAAAACATGCACAGAGCTCATATTAGATCCACAAAAAGGTGACGACTCAGATGAAAGACTAAAGAAAAATCGGAAACCATGACTGGATAAATATGAGTACCCATGTTACCATACAGTTAAAGATAGGGAGTGATCCTTCTCCACTCGAGGCATACTAAGGTCACATTCGCACCCTCTTCTAGTCTTGGAGGAGCTGCAGGCTTGAGGTGGACAATAACAGTAGGTGGTTGATTTGGGCGATATAACTTAAAAATAAAATTATGGGTGACGGTATTATATCAGGCAGCACGGTGGATTAATGGTTAGCCCTGTTGCCTCACGGTGAGAAGGTGCTGGGATCGCTTCTCACCTGGTTCGTTCTGTGTGGAGTTTGCATATTTTCCCGTGTTTGCATGGATTCCCTCTGGGTGCTTTGACTTCCTCTCACTTCCAAAGACAGATGCTGTTGATGCAAGTGTCAATGTGTTTGTCTGTCTACATGTGGCCCTGCTACAGACTGACGTTCCGTCCAGGGTGTACCCCACATCACGTCCTGTAACTGCTGGGACAGGCTGCAACACCCCCATGACCCTTAACTGGAGTAATCGGGTGTAGAAAATTAATTAACGGTATTACTGGTTCTGCACTATATGTCCCCTTTTAATAATTCTTATTTGAGGAAGAACTGTACCTGGACTATTTTTATTTTCAAACTTGCTCCTTCAAAGTTAAAATTTGGATTAAAATATTCACAAATCAAACATTTTTTATACCGTTTTAATTGTTCTCCAAATCCATTGCTATTTTAATGATCATTAAGGCTTAAACAGAGCAGTGAAAAAGTCCGCTGGCTTACACAAAAGCATCACAGTGTAAACAGTATTTCTATGACTGCTATTTCTTCATGTGAACAGGACTTTATATACTACATTGTTACATGCATTAGAAAAATATTTAACAGATGCTCTGACACATGTGCAGCTCTAAGGTATGGGAGGCGGGGGTACCATCACAGCCTGTCTGCTGCAGTGTTGAATAGAGCTTCAGATGCACCTAAATTATTATTGATTTCAAAATTAATGGATATTTGCTGTTATCTTTAGTTTTCTGATGTTTTACGGACGCTGTACCGGACTGATATGATAAAGAAAAAGCTGAACGAAAAGGCAAGCCTCTCAATTTACAAGTCGATTTACACTCCTATTCTCACCTATGGTCATGAATTTTGTGTAATGACAGAAAGAAAAAAGCCACAGATACAAGCTCCGGAAACGAGATTCCTCTGTGGGGTATCTGGGTTTACACTCCTGGACAGGGTAAGAAGCTCACCTGTCCGGGTGGGACGCTGAGTAGAGCTGCTACTTCTTTGCATCGAAAGGATCCAGCTGAGGTGGTTCACTTAACTCGTAAGGATGTCCATTGGTCGTCTCCCAAGAGAGTTCTACCAGGCATGTCCAACTGGGAAGAGGCCCTGGGGAAGACCCAAGACACACTGGAGGGATTATATTTCCCAGCTGGTTTGGGAACGCCTTGGGATCTCACGGGAAGAGTTAGAGGACTTGCCTGAGGATAGGCAAGTGTGGGATGAACTACTTATTCTGTTGCTACCACAACTTGGACTCAGATAAACATCAGAAAATGAATGAATGAATGAACTATATCCATACTGTGGTGCACTATCACACTATTGCTGAGTATGCCACGGGTGCACTGCCCACCACTACTGTGTGGGATTTTCCTTTAATGCATCACCATCTGTAGCTGTCACACTTGTTTTAACAGCAACGTGCAGAATCCGTGGAGAAATCCTCCACGACTCACTCAACAGTGTTAGTAATGGCTGTTGCTAGTGGTGGCAAAAGAAGCGCCTTACCTTCGTGCCGTCAGCTGGGTTGTGTACGACAGTTGTCTGGGCTTCCTGGGGGAGGTAGGAGACACTTTAACATGCAGGGACGGGATGAGATAGGGACACCATGGGAGATGCCAGGGAATACAAGTGTATTCCATGACTAAACACAAATGTATGCACACCAAAACAAACAAACAAACAAAAAAAGCACAGGATCTGCTGTACAGAGGCTATGAAGGATTTAGGTGATCATACAGATGACGCCCCGAGTGAATCCAGTAGCAGCTGCATTGTGGCTTCAGATTCAGAAATTCAAAATGTGTGAAAACAGCAATGAACTCTCAGGAGAGCCACACAGATATTCACCAGCGGGGTCTTGACTGAGGACGACGGTTCTTTGAGGGTCTGTCCAGTATGTGTGTGTTCTGTCCAGTCTCACGTTTTTTGTTTTTTTAATGCTCCTGTCACCAAATGTGTCACATTTTCGTGACGTAATGTTTTATTTTTATTTTAGTATTTCTAACCCTACCCTTTCCACCTAACCATAACCCTCACAGACCCACAACCACATCACTCCGCATTTTGTGATACCATCACAAAATGAATTCGTAATACCGTTATGAAAATGTGGCGCATTTTGTGATGGTATCACGAACTGTTTGTGATCTGCTGCATTCACTTCATATGAACAATACTGTATTTGTCCGTGTTTAAAGTCACATCGAAGCTCAAGCACGAGCACGGAGACACACACAGATTACACACCATCTAATTAAAGTTCAGATGGACATGCCCTCAAATGCACTTGTGCAATGCCCATTAGGCTGTGCATGACAGAGCATCATGACAGAGCAAAAAGTGATTTGAGGAGGAAATTTGCATTATTTCAATCACATAACCACATCTGCAGTAGACTGCCTTTAATAATCCGTGTGTAATTTTTTAACAAGAGAATTCACCTTCTTGTGAAGTTATGTTCTTACAGCATATGATGTGAATGCAGCATCAGATATGGTGTGTTTGAGGAGATTTTGTCTGTGCGGATATCTCTGCACTCCCCATCCTCAACCGTGACCCCGCCACGGAAACAATCAGCACAAAGCAAACAGGAATTATGAAGTACTGAGTCATAAAGCAATTCTCCTCAAAGCACCCTCATCTTTCACCTTTAGTTAGACAGACACTCTGCTCTGCTCTGATCTGATGGATGCCAACATTGGAGCATGTAGCCCCTTCACTGACACGAGATTAATAGGAGTTCACACTGAACACGTTTGAATGCAATCCTCGTGGCTTTTATTTTCGTCGAGATTCTTTATCCACTTTTGGACACCTTGGTTAGTTTGCCATGTGCTTAAATTTAGTGGTATGCATTCAGCTTTGACAAAATACATCAATACAAAAAAGGCCACCATGAATAAAGACAACCAGATGAATTATGAAATCACTGAAAAGGATAATTCAATATTATATGATAGTATACAACAAGATGCTCTGATAAATGGACATGATGAATGCAGTGATGGAATTCTGCTTTGTTTATCTGTGATTCTTCCGCACAGTCTTCATATCATGTGATTGTATGATTATGTTTATACCAAACAAAGAACGTGTTTACGTTATGATTTTCTTTTTCAAAAATATATTATTTGCTCTCAGCTGAACTGCCAGAGTGATGTTACTGAGCAGCTAGATCTCAAATCACAAAACAAGTATAGCTATGTAGAGCAGTATTCTAAAGTCTACTTAGTATCACATCTAGATAGATCAAAATATTATTATCCTGTGCATTGGTGAAGCAGGGTATTGTAATCTGTCCTGTGTGTCTGTGTCTATGAACAAATAATAATAATAATAATAATAATAATAAAAATTTGGGCAGACAGTTCGAGATGATAAACTTTTGGAGAGGATCAGACAAACATCAAGGTTCAGGTCAACAAAAACAGTGCAAAAAACACATTTTCTGCTATATCTCCACAACTTGTAGGGCTAGAGAGATGATCTGAAGTGCATATTGATCAGTAAAATATTTGTGATTGATTAGTAACATGAGCTATTGGACAAGGATATATCCCTGTTTCCATCAGTCCTCTGATGCCTCATTATTTCTGCTTTATAATCACTGAAAAGTATTATTGCAATAACTGGTCAGGGGATACTTTTGGCATCACTTTATGTGGTTTAAATAAGAAAGAAAATTGCTCAACCCTCATAGTAACATTGCATAATGCATATAAACCAGTTATAAATATGATAACACAAAGCATGATAGTCCGTTATGACCCATCTGTTTGTCATCCATTCCAGCTTATGTTTTATCCAGAAATCCTCATTAATGATATTTAGCAAAAAGAATAGCAATTTGTTTAAAAAAAAAAATTTTTTTTTGATGTGCTATGACTTCACCCTTTGAGCTTTCAAGCTCTACTCTCCACAAAATTGCAATAACCCTGTGCTACTTCAAAGCTCAGGTGACAGTCATTCACGCTAAGCAGAACTTGATTCAAGTGTCTGCTGATGTACCACAAAATGAAAGTCATTTGTCTACCTGTCAGCGTAACACACTGTGTAAAATCTATATACGAGTTAATCTACAGGATGCTGGGTAAAACATGAGCCAAGGAGAAGCAGCAGAAGCCACAAACCAATAGTTTTAATTAACAGTCATCATGAGCGCCGCCAACATCAAAGTTTGTGTTCCAAACAGGAGCAAAGACATATCATAAGGAGGAAGGAAGAGAGAAGGAGACAGACTGCAGAAAAGTGGGAATTCTCTTAATAAAGAATGTGACAGGAAGATGGAGATGATGTAAACGTTTCAATGATCAAAGTGAAAGAAATAGTGGCTTAAAAAGCAACGTGAGAGGAAGCAAACAGAAAGGAGGTACCGTTGGTGCTGAAGATGACATGCTGCTGTCTTTGGTGCTGCTGTTTACTACACTGTTTTTACTGCTGTTTCCCTGCGACTGGAGCAAAGAAGCACAACACAAAATGACTTTCACTGCTCTGCTAAACCAACACAGCTCTGGGATTTTAATCTTAAACTGCACACTCTGGGATCAGTATGCAGGTACAGGCCTGCACACCTACAGAGGTTTACCTCCATATTACTGCACGCTAGCCCTGTCTTTTCTTGTCTTCATAACTTCCTAATGTTAAATCCACTAAGTAATATATTCTTTTGATTGCTGTGATTTGAGAGATCGCAGAGTTCAAGTCCCACAGGTGTTGTTGACTACGTCTGCAGTCACTGCACAATAAAACAAAACAACGACTGACACCACATGCATTTTAAAACAATGAATGTCTTTCCAGTTTGGAAGTATTTTGTCAGCACTTTAGAAAATAAGAGCTGAGGTTTGCATGTAAAACAGCACCATATCGAGGAGTACTCCACTGTCTGACTGACCTCTTTTTTTCTTCTACCCACTGCCAGATTATGTTTCATAAATGGTTCAGAAAATAAAGCGTATGATAACACTGATTACCAGTCCGGGTCTGTGCATACAGTGAAAGACTTTGATGAAAGGCTTTGTTTTTTAAAATATGAACAAAAGCCTGTATTCATGTGGTTATTTCCCACATTTAACTCGTGCAAAGTGTGATGATGATGCAGGAGAAAATGTTTAACACACATACCCATTTAATGTAACTACACCAACTATTCTTTACGGTTTAACACCCTTTGAATTTTTAAGCACAATCTAACGTTAGCTTCATATTAAATGACAAAATACTATGGTGTTCGATTAGAGGCCACAACACTTCCAAATACAACAAACACCTGCATCAATTCCAGCAACAGGTAGTTGCATCAGCAAATGTCTTGAAAAATGAGAAAATGTATTTAACATGCAACACATGGAACAATTTGATAGTTTGTCTTCTGCAAATTCACACAAATGCAAAAACGCAACTGTTTTGCAAATGTTCACAACACGGTTTACTGCTGGAGGGCTTTAATGACTTCCACTCTTCAGTGGATTGCAAATAAAATAATAAAACATGAAAACATGGCTTGTTTAAGTAAAAAAACATCAATAACAGAAATAAACTTTCTCAGCTCTGCAGACAGGTATTGATAACAGACCTCCAATTGTTGTTGCATGTGCTGCAGATGGCATTTGTTTGTCTTCTCTACAACTGCAAGTGTTTTCTCAATTTGGAGGACATTTTTCTGATGCAACTGTTCTGATGCAGGCATTTTTTGTTTCTGTATTTGTTAGTGCTGTGGCCTCTATTGCCCACCATGTCATGCACATTTGTGTGTGCGTGAAAGAAGAAATTGCAATTATAAGGTGTGGAAAAATGATAAAGATGTGGTCTATTTTTGTTGCAGGAATTTGGGCTTTGAAGTGAAAATGAGACGGCTAACAATGAATATTAAATGGCACATATAAGATACATTTCGTTACATCTAATATACACACATTATATTCATGATTGAAGATGTTTATATCACATTATGTCTATGCTGTAGACATTGCATCAACTGCAGACCTTCCACAAAGCTGGAAGAACCATTCTGAGCCACATGCATCTGCTGTGAAAACGCCATGATATACATCGGAGTTAGAAACTTTACACACCGCTGGGCTTTCCACATTTTATTTGCCTTATGTCATTCAAAAAGAAAAGAGGGAGGAGGTACACGAACATTTCAAAGTCAATGACTATGTCTTGGACTTTATTTACATCAATCATTAAGAAATACAAACAGTATGGTACTGTACGGTAATTTTGTTTGGAGTAGGCAGTTCTCAAAAACTATTACTACTATAATCCATTTTTTCCTTCTTCCCCAGAAAGGAATGAAGAAACTAGTGTACGATAATATTAACCTTACAGTTACACCACAAACATAACTGGCTCTTCCGTAGCGCCACCTGCTGACTCATAGGAGCACAGATTACTGATTATAATCTGTCCACTGTAAAGACGACCAAGTGGAAAACAGATGACAACAGCAACATATTTGAAAGTATGACGTAGAGGTCAGCAGTTAATCTAGATCGGTCACATCTGGTTGACACTTAATCTGTTTAATAGGTCTGCATTTGCACTGATAGAGATCCCGTGTTTCAAACCAGTGCATTCCAAATTTAAGAGGATTAAATATCATTGCAGTATGTGAAGTCGGAAACAGATGAGGAGTGTGAGTGCGGTGAGCAAGAGACAAAGCGAGGAAGAAAAGATGGAGTTTAATTTCCCACAGGGGAAGATGATGGATGGTCAGGGATGTGGATGTGTAAGATGAAATGCCCGATTTTATCCGCAGGCCGAAGTGTCAGACAGAAAGGAGATCATTGGGAAGCAATGCATGTATGCAGTGTATGTGTGGGAGAGAGAAAGAGAATATCTATCAGGTGTGAAAATGGTCGGGGTGGCTCTCATGACACGAGAGGATGCAGGGATGTTGGATGGAATCTGGAAATCCAACAACAATCGGACATGGCAAAAACCAGCACAGAACACGTCACAGACGTTTCTGCCCGAAGGGGGCGGGGGGGGGGGGGGGGGGGGGAGAGGAGCAGATAACCGGAGGGGTGAAAAAGACACCGAGACAGAATGAAAAATGAAAGAAGGGGGAAAAAGAAAACCCAACAGAGCCGATCTCACCATCAAACAAACACTCGAGCTGGACTTCCTTTTCTGACAGACAGCAATGGAAAGGAGGAGGGAAAAAAGTAAAGGATCATCGAAAAATAAGGAACTGATCAAAATAGCAAAAAAGTAACAGTCAACGTAATCCAGACAGATTAAAGTAAGTGAATAAGTGCACAGGTTTACACAGGAGCAAAGACAAAACAATCATTCATGAAGAAAAAGTCAGTCAACTTTTTCTAAATCACTAGAGTCAGCAGTTTATTTGCATGATGACTGTATTATTTCAATTACTGCATGTAATGTAAATTTTATTGTGGCCTTTGATCATAAAACTTCACTGCATGCACTGGCGCCAATGGTCAATCAAGGCATTCAGTAATCAATGACAGCCACAGCAGAAATGTGGCACAAAACGTCTATTAATGAAAGATCAAACTGGTTGTAAAAAAAAATATATATATTAAAGTTTTCAGACTGCCTTCCTTCCACTATACAAAAATTCATAGTTATGACAGAGGATTCAGCATGACAGAGTAAATAAAAAAGAACAACAGTAATGGGGAACAATTAAGAATAGTAAGAAACAGAATGAAGAAAACTTTTATGGGATCAGAAATCTTACCTTCACGCCATCTGACTTTTTGTTTAGTAAGGTTTTGCATGCTGAAACACAGGGAGAAAGGATGCAAAGAAAAGGTCATTTTCATATAAACTGAACTCAATCACAGTCAGCAGGACAAAGGAAAGGCAAACAAATGTCTTAAGGGCCCTGTCCCACTGGCGTTTAGAAGGAACTGCGTATGGATTGCGCACAAAATTGGCCCATATTCGCCAAACATCGGCAATATCCGTCTAACATGCCTGTATGAGTCGGCCGTCATCTGAACACGCCCGTGATCATTCGCAGAGGCACGCATGTCCGCAGCCAGGATTTTTGAGCTGTTCATGTATGTAAGGCGGATATTATCCGCCTTACATACTCCATATATACTCAATTCATACACAATACATACTCACTCTATGCGCTGTATATCTGCCGTTAACCGCTGATATCTGCAACTGACGGGGATTTGCGGCTTGGCAGTGGCCCGGGACAGTGCGTAAAACAGATATATTGCGTGCCCATCATGTCCACATCACAAACTAAAATACGTTGTAGCTAATGCATGGATATTGGCCACAAATAAAGCGTTTTTATTACATCTGCTTTGCAGCTGATTTGCGGACAATCTGTGAATGCATAACAAAGACGTCACGTAAACCCAAAGTATTATATGTGGCAGAAAGCGACATAACTGCCAGTCAGTGCCGGTCCGGCTGTGTAGATCCACAAAGACGTAATAGCTGCTGCAATCCAGGACTTTTATTTAACACCAACAAAAGGAAGAGTTGCTGTTTATCCACAACTCACGGCAACATGTTTTTGTGACACTCTCAAAAAAAAAAAAAAAAAAAAAACACAGTCTCACACCCCGAGCGGCTTCCCCCCTCCCGCTCCCCAAAATCATGAACAGTTAACCCTCGCATGACAAAATGAACATTGACTCTGTGATCAACTTGTCCAGGTGCAGCAAATGCTCCAGAGGCTGTATTGTTGGTGTGAATAGTGATGCCGACGGCCCAAGTGTGCTTCTTTTATGACCGCAATGCAGATGCCGTGCACGCGCAACATGTGCGCGATGCATTCATAATACACCCGTAATACTGCTGTGATAATCTCAATGTGTCGGATCAGTTTCCTCACTACATGCATTATATAACCGCGATTGTTCATCATATATTCGCTATATATTATTAATATATCTGTAATTCATACTGGGACATTTGTCATTTTTGGCCATTTTTGTTACGGACGACAACGAACGCCCGCAATTTGTATACTCAATTCATGCACAATTAATCCTCTCCCCAGTGGGACAGGGCCCTAAAGTCTTACTCTGTCAATATCCAAATATATATGGACCTAACTGTAATTGTTGCTTTTTTATGATTAATATCACATTTTGTTATATAGCCAACTAATACCCACAAATCCCAAATATTTCTTGACAGCAGCCTTTAAATATTTATAAATACAAAAGTCATTTTTGATGATCAAAACAACAAAATAAAATGAAAGAAAATGGAATTTGGAGAAGCAACACAATGTGTTACTTAAAATAATAATCTTTATTAGCAATGTTTTATTTTTCCATTTAACTAATTTGTTTTGACAGTCATTTTTCTTGTTATATTAAATCTCATCTGACATTTCATTCTCTGCTTCATGCATTCCCCTTTTATAATTTTAATTTCATGGTCCTCTAATCATGCTTTGTAGCAGAGCAAAATAAGCAACTTCCTGTGAGCAATAAGGGGAAAAACGTTTACTGTTTATTCTTGCAGGAAAATTTTTTCTTCACTCGGTTAATATTTAAAGGAATTATGGGAGCAGTTAAAACAAGACAATGCACACAAAGTCACAAAAATACACATAAAAATAAACCACATTTCAGCAGTGTTAGACGCAGAAGGGAATTTACACCAATCAGCGAGTGAAATCTAATCTACTCATTTCTCCTGAATACCAGCTGAAAATATTAATGGCGAGATAAAATAATTTATTGTGAACATTTCTTTGTAGATCTTGAAGGTTCCTCAGTAAAATCAATGAGTCCCATAAAATAAAAAAATCACTGCTGAAAAAACCTCCCTCAAATAGTTAGTTGTGGCAAAAGCCACACTGGAACAATATCATATAAATGCAAATCTATGAACTAAGCTTACTATCACATTAAATATGAAAAAGAACAGAAAACTATAAAAATTATAACATGCATGCAAAGATGCATTCATGTGTTAAGGTGCATTTATGTTAAAACATATTTCTTTTAGTCATGTTCCACTGATCCTCCCTTACCTTCCATTTTAAAAGTGGGAAGGAAGGCATTGAAAAAAGCAAGAAAACAGAAAAGAATTTAATATCTTCACATCAGAATAACAAAAGTTGACAAGTGCAGGCAAATAACTGTCAGACTTTTAGTGAACATTACACAGCATTCGTCAAATATTTCACGTAAGTGTTCAGCTCATGCGATGAATGAGGCTTATCAAAACCTCTGGCATGCAGCATCCAGCTCAAAGTCTTCATTTATAAAAGTGCATCAGTACAGACGAGTGCACATCTGGAACTGTGCACAGACCCGTTAAGTTGGGATGTTGACTCTCCACATCCAAAACCACATTCTTCAGACTTGCCCTGCACATGATGATGCTCAAATCCACTTATAAAGAACCTAAACCCAGCACATGACCGAAAGAAAAGTAATCAACTATTTAGGCAATTAGTTGATTAGTCTTTTATCAAAAGAAATACCCAAATTTTACTGGCTCCAACTTCTTAAGCTTCATATCTCTACAAACAGAACATTTCTTTATTTTGGACTTTTGACCAAGTAAAATATATTTCTATAAGATTTCACTCCAGCCTTGGAAATTGTAGATGGCATGCATACATATTATTTTCTGATATAGTCTAGACCAGGGGTCACCAACCCTGCTCCTGTATGTTGTGGAACCCTCCCTGCTCCACTCACTGTGCACGTCAGGTGTGCTCAGTCAATCGAGAAGACACCCGTCTTGATGAATCAGTTGTGGTTGCAGCAGGTACATGTCGAAAACATGCAGGACAGGCAAAGTCCACGAGGCGGGTTGGTGACCCCTGGTCTCGACCAAACGATTAATCACAAAAATATTCAAAAGCATTATACAATAATTGATAGCTGCAACCTTTGAAGCAATGCAGTAGTCAGAATTAATCATAATATTATATATCAATAAAAAAAATTGCATCCACTTGTCAATTAAATCACACTTATCAGCAAGCAGCTCAGCCTGTCATGTGACTGACATTTTCCAGTAGAGGTTTGGTGGTTTTGTGAATTCACACAAAAACAGAGCAGGCAAGGAGAGAGGTTGAAAAGACAATCAGATAACTTGCATTCTCTTCATCCACTTGTCCATGCAAGCCAGCATACTGTACGCTCATATACACACACCCACACACACACACATGCTCAGCTGACTGTTAGAGCCTCAGCCAAGTCAAGGGAAGGCTGCATCGAGTACAGGCGGGAATCAACCAGGCATTGGCTAAGTGCTGCAGACACAATGTGACTGAGGGTTGGATGCTGGCGTGTCTACTTATAGCAATTTTTAAAAATATTAAATGGTTTGCTGCACATGAAAAAGGTATACTGTCAACAGTAATAATGCAGAGGTGGCTAGGTACAGCAGTAACCAAACGTAGAGGTCTTCACGGGTAGAACTAGCTCAAATACACCAAGTTGACTTTGGTAGTTTTGGCACAACACTGGTAGTCTTTGGATCAGTTCTCATATTTTCAGGTCTAACTCTAATTTAGACTGGAAATAGCATCTCTTGAGTATTGTCTGTCTTCCTCATAGGAGCAGACGGTACACCGGTGTCAGTCAACATCAGTGTGATAGTACTCCACTATAATTACCAGAGTTATAGTGCACCACAATATGGATTTCGCAATACCATCAACCCAATACCCTATAATGGCACAGAACCCTCGCCAGTCAGAAATATATTTATTAATGACTTTAACGAAGCATAATGGCAATTATCCATGAATTTGGAAATCAATATTGTATTTTCCAGACTACAAGATGCACCGGAGTATTAGTTTGCCCCCAAACAAATGTGTTTTGAAGAGGAATATATATATATATATATATATATATATATATATATATATATATATATATATATGTGTGTGTGTGTGTGTGTGTGTGTGTATGTGTATAGTGATCAGAAGCTAACAAGCCAATTAATGTTAGTACACAAAGCACAAAACACAAGTAAACTGCTTCTTTTGGCCACTGAACAGACAAATACAGCTGAGGTAAACATATACAAAATGATCATATGTTTGTAAACCCAGCTCATTATTGATTTACAATGCAAACAAAAAGAAAAAAGTAAAAGATAATAGGCTGACCATAGCTGACTTGTCATTATTATCACTGTTGTTGTTGTCTCTCACAGTCCATAGATGTTTTGTTGCGAGTAGCATAAAAATGAAATTCCCTCTTTTAATTTGAGCGTAGCCTTTCAATCTGAGAGCACGATTTATTAAAGTTACTCATTCTCTAACACAAAGAGTGTTTTTCCTCATTCAAGGCTTCTTCTGCTTCAGAGTGTGAATCAGAGGATCTTATTCGGTACAAAAGAGCAGCCTGTCACATTTATATGCTGCGTTGTCTGTGCCCATAGATAATAATGCAGTATTTTTCATATATGAGTCACTTTGGAATATGGGCTAAGTGACTTATAGTCCAGAAAATCCAATAATCATTTCAGCACAGCTCTGATAAGCAGTGCAGCCCTGAGGCTGTTATGATCAAAGCTGGAGACAGAGGTAATCTGTGCAGCCATTAATCATGCCCCTCACTGTGCTGCACTCCACAGGTGAGTCAAAACTCCTCCTAAATACATTTCTTATAGATGTATGCTATGGAGCCATTTTCACACAGACATAAATTAACTGGCATGGAAATGGTTAAGATGTGATTCTGTTGTGTGAACCAGCGTACCTTTGCAGGCATGTGCCCTCATTTAAAACTTAATGATCATTAGACACAGCCACGGGCTTGATAAACATAAAATTATTAAGTATTTATGAAGTTTGTCAATCCAGACTTTAAATTTGAAGAAGCACATTTATAAATAGCAAACCCAATGGGTGCAGCCGAAAGGAGAAGAAGCAGATTTGTAAATGAAAACAGCCCAGGTTGAACGCTTGCTCAGACAAAAAAGATTAAAAGCGTAGAATCTGCAGGTGTCTGCTTCAGACCTGTTTCAAAACTTTGAACCCGTAAAGACCTCTAATCAGAGCACTTCAGAGGAACCAAGGGTTAAATGGCTGTCGAATTACGCTAGGGTCATTAAATAGCTAATCCCGGAGATGAGCCGTGCTCAAGAGAACATCAATAGACATGCAGCAGTAAGTTTGTCATCTTCATTGAAATGCTGATGTGTCAGATGTTGCAGCGCAAAGATGACCATTCAAAAAACATAAGATCCAACAGTGTACAGGCAGCAGGTGGATGGATGAGCCACAGTCAGGTAGTGGGGTCCAAACAGCCCAGGCCACATGCCAACAGCCCACGCACAAAGTTGGCAGTGCCTGACTACAACACAGCGACTAGCAGACGTACCTTCCTGTGCCATTGCAGCTGTGCTGGTGGTAGCAGCAGGGCTGGTGTGCTGCCGTCCCACTAGTGGACAGAGAGGGATTCAATTTGGAGGCACATGTGGGACAAGAGGTGGAGCCCAGCTCAAGCCTGATAGCTTTTTGGTTTGTGAATTTTAATAGAAATTTTAGACACCCATCAAGTTTCCTCTGTGATAACTGCAAAGTTCAAATCCTTCAGAAGCAGCAGTTGCTGTGCTGTTCAGTGATTTATAACATTCTTACTTATAGATGAGGCTTTCTTTCTTACCCAACCTCTTCATTAATGCAATGTGAAACAGTATATAGGAAATATTTTCAGCACCAAAATAACCCACCTCTTTAATCATTAATCTTATTTCCATTGATACTGATTTGATAAACATGTCATCGGTTCTACATAAGGCACTTCAGAAGTCTGGCCCTTCGACTTTCTTCAGTCTAAATCAATCCTGACCAACAGCAAGCAGTTGGCCGGAATCCACAAGTGCTTCCTTACTTACATGAAAGCATAAACACAGGCCAATAGCATTAATGTATTAGCTTGCTAGGCCACCGTCCAGCCCACAAATTGGGTGTTCAATCAAAAGTGAACCTTGTTTAGGTGATCAAAGTGCTTACAAGGAGGAAATCTGAGCCAAACCCCTGAAGTGTGAAATCAAAAGTCCAGATAAA